>NW_024070191.1:30108869-30324880 GCF_014754425.2 Oryx dammah | reverse complement strand
AAGAAGAGGTGGCAAGAATACACAGAAGAACTGTACAAAAAGAGCTTCACGACCCAGATAATCATGATGGTGTGATCTCTCACCTAGAGCCAGACATCCTGGAATGTGAAATCAAGTGGGCCTTAGAAAGCATCAGTACGAACAAAGCTAGTGGAGGTGATGGAATTCCAGTGGAGCTATTTCAAATCCTGAAAGATGATGCTGTGAAAGTATTGCACTCAGCATGCCAGCAAATTTGGAAAATTCAGCAGTGGCCACAGGACTGGAAAAGGTCAGTTTTCATTCCAATCCCAAAGAAAGGCAATGCCAAAGAATGCTCCAACTACCGCACAATTGCACTCATCTCACATGCTAGTAAAGTAATGCTCAAAATTCTCCAAGCCAGGCTTCAGCAATACTTGAACCGTGAACTTCCTGATGTTCAAGCTGGTTTTAGAAAAGGCAGAGGAACCAGAGATCAAATTGCCAACATCCGCTGGATAATCATATGCAGAAGATTCAAACTGGACTTTTCTTTTATGCCATTCACATAAACTAACTGTAAATGGATTGAAAACTTAAACATAAGACCTGAAACGATAAAACTCCTAGAAGAAAACACAGAGGAAATTCCTTTTTTTACCAAAAAATAAAGGAAGCATAACAAGTGCTGGTGAGGATATGGAGAAATGCCAACCTTCTGCACTGTGGGTGGGAAACTGGTGCAGCTACTATGGAAAACAGTATGGAGTTTCCTCAGAACAAAAAATATTTTAAATAGAACTACCACATAATGGGTATTTATCCAAAGCTAATGAAATCAGAATTTCAAAAGATATCTACATTCCCAGGTTTACTGCAGCATTATTCACAATAACCAGCATATGGCAAGAACACTGAAGTGGGTTGCCATTTCCTTCTCCAATGCATGATAGTGAAAAGTGAAAGGGAAATTGCTCAGTCATGTCCAACTCTTCGTGACCCCACAGACTGCAGCCTACCAGGCTCCTCCATCCATGGGATTTTCCAGGCAAGAGTATTGGAGTGGGGTGCCATCACCTTCTCCATGGAAATAATCTAGGTAAGTGGAAAAAGAAGAATGGATAAAGAAGATATGATATATACCTATACCTTTATCTTTATATCTGTATAATATAGAGAGATACCATATAAAAATGTAATTAATCAGCCAAAGAAACAAGGAAATTTTGCCATTTGTGAAAATATTAATGAAATTTGAGGCCATTACACTAACTGAAGGAAGTCAAACACTGAAAAACCAATACTGCATGACCTCACTTATATGTGGAAACTATAAAAGGTGAATTCATAGAAACATATAGTAGAATGGTGATTTCCAAGGGCTAGAGATTGGGAGAAGGCAATGGCACCCCATTCCAGTACTCTTGCCTGGAAAATCCCACAGATGGAGGAGCCTGGTAGGCTGCAGTCCATGGGGTCGCTAAGAATCGGACACAACTGAGCAACTTCCCTTTCACTTTCCACTTTCATGCATTGGAGAAGGAAATGGCAACCCACTCCAGTGTTCTTGCCTGGAGAATCCCGGGGATGGGGGAGCCTGGTGGGCTTCCGTCTATGGGGTCGCACAGAGTTGGACACGACTGAAGCGAGTTAGCAGCAGCAGAGATTGGGAGAAAGGAGGAGATATTTGCCAAAGGGTACAAACTTCCAGTTAAAAGATGAAAAAGTTCTAGGAATCTAATATACAGCCTGGTGCCTATACTTAATAATACTGTATTAGCAATTTGAAGCTTTCTAAGAGAGTAAATCTAAATGTTCTCACCATTTTTAAAATGGCAATTATATGATGTGATGGAAGTGTTAACTAACCCTACTGTGGTTATGTAGGATATCAAATCATTACATTACACCTATCCTTACACAATGTTATATGTAAATTATATTTCAATAGAGCTGGGAAAATAAAAGGAGCTTCGTTTCTTTCGTTGTTTTAACTTCTGCTTAACTTACTCCTCGTGGTTGTGGCTACTGCTGGAACCTCCCGCTTCCTGGCTTCAATAATGACGGCTTCTCCTTCTCCCCCACCTTGTGTTCTTCTGAATGGCCTTCCTGCCAGTTTTTGTCTTTTCAGTTCTTCTATGATTTTTGCTGTTGTTCAGTTGCTAGGTTGTGTCTGACTCTTTTGGACTCCATGGGCTGCAGCATGCCACGTTCCTTTGTTCTCCAATATCTCTCAAAGTGTGCTCCAATTCATGTTCATTGAGTCAGTGATGCTATCTAACCTTCTCATCCTCTGCTGTCCCTTTTAGAGACATGCAAGCCGAGACCTTAGTCAGTTAAGCAAGTCACTCTAGGTCATTCCCACATTAGCACTAATTTTGGAGTTTTGAACCTATGGTTAAGTTCAGTTCACCTGTCTCTCAGTTGTGTCTGACTTTGTGAGCCCATGAACTGCAAGGGGAACAAAGAGAACATGCCAGCCCTCCCTGTCCATCACCAGCTTCCAGAGATCACTCAAACTCAAGTCCATGTAGTCGGTGATGACATCCAACCATGTCACCCTCTGTCGTCCCCTTCTCCTTCTGTCTTCAATCTTTCCCAGAATCAGGGTCTTTTCCAAGGAGTCAGTTCTTCACATCAGGTGGCCAAAGTATTGGAGCCTCAGCTTCAGCATCAGTCCTTCCAATGAATATTCAGGACTGATCTCCTTTAGGATGGACTGGTTGGATCTCCTTGCAGTCCAAGGGACTCTCAAGAGTCTTCTCCAACACCACAGTTCAAAAGCATCAATTCTTTGGTGCTCAGCTTTCTTTATAGTCCAACTCTCACATCCATACATGACTACTGGAAAAACCATAGCCTTGACTAGACAGACCTTTGTCAGAAAAGTAATGCCTCTGCTTTTTAATATGCTGTCTAGGTTTGTCACAGTGCTCCTTCTTCATGGCTGCAGTCACTATCTGCAGTGATTTTGGAGCCCAAGAAAATTGTCACTGTTTCCATTATTTCCCCATCTATTTGCCATGAAGTGATGGAACCAGATGCCATGATCTTAGTTTTCTTAATGTTGAGTTTTAAGCCAGCCTTTTTACTCTCCTCTTTTACTTTCATCAAGAAGCTCTTTATTTCCTCTTCGCTTTCTGCAATTAGAATGGTATATCTGAGGTTGTTGATATTTCTCCCACATGCTTGATTCCAGCTTGTGCTTCAACCAGCCCAGCATTTCACATGATGTACTCTGCATAGAAGTTAAATAAGCATGGTGACAATATACAGCCTTGATGTACTCCTTTCCTAATTTGGAAACAGTCTGTTGTTCCATGTCTGGTTCTAACTGTTGCCTCTTGAACCGCATACAGGATTCTCAAAAGACGGGTAAGGTATTCTGGTATTCCCATCTCTTTAAGAATTTTTCACAGTTTGATGTGGAAAGTCAAAAGCTTTAGTGTAGTCAATGAAGCATAAGTAGATTTTTTTCTGAAATTTCTTCACTTTCTCTTTGATCCAACAAATGTTGGCAATTTGATCTTTGGGTCCTCTGCCTCTTTGAAACCCAGCTTGTACATTTGAATTTCTTAGTTCACATACTGCTGACACCTGGTTTGAAGGATTTTGAGCATAACCTTCCTAGCATACAAAATGAGTGCCACTACGGTAGTCTGAACATTCTTTGGCATTGCCCTTCTTTGGGATTGGAATGAAAACTGATCTTTTCCAGACCTGTGACCACTACTGAGTTTTCCAAATTTGCTGACATATTGAGTGCAGCACTTTGACAGCATCATCTTTTAGGCTTGTAAAAACTCAGCTAAAATTCCCATCACTCCACTAGCTTTGTTCGTAATAATGCTTCCTAAGGTCCTCTTGACCTCACACTCCAGGATATCCAGCTCTAGGTGAGTGACCACACCATCATGGTTATCTGGGTCATCAAGATCTGTTTTTTTAAATAGTTCTGTGTATCTTGCCACCTGTTAATCTCTTTAGCTTCTATTAGGTCCTTACCACTTCTGTCCTGTATAGTATCCATCCTTGCATGAAAATGTTCCTTTGATATTTTCAATTTTCTTGAATAGATCTCTAGTCTTTCCCTTGCTATTGTTTTCCCCTATTTTTTGTAGTGTTCACTTAAGAAAGCTTTCTTATCTCTCCCTGATATTTTTTGGAACTCTGAATTTAGATGGGTATATCTTTACCTTTCTCCCTTGCTTTTCACTTCTCTTCTTTTCTCAGCTATTTGTAAAGTCTCCTCAGACAACCACTTTGCCTTTTTGCATTTCTTTTTCTTTGGGATGATTTTTGCCACCATCTTCTGTACAATGTTATGAACTTCCATCCATAGGTTTTCAGGCACTCTATCTATCAGATCTAACCCCTTGAATCTATTTGTCACCTCTACTGTATAATCATAAGGGGTTTAGGTCATACCTGAATGGCCCAGTGGTTTTCCCCTACTTTCTTCAATTTAAGTCTGAGTTTCGCAATAAGGAGTTCATGATCTGAGCCACAGTCAGCTCCAAGTCTTGTCTTTGCTCACCGTACAGAGCTTCTTCATCTTTGGCTGCAAATATAATAAATCTGACTTTGCTATTGACCACTTGGTGATGTCCATGTATACATGATGTCCTTGATGTCCTCTGCTGTTGGAAGAAGGTGTTTGCTATGACCAGCATGTTCTCTTAACAAAACTCTGTTAGCCTTTGCCCTGCTTCATTTTGTACTCCAAGGCCAAACCTGCCTGTTATTCTCTCTATCTCTTGACTTCCTACTTTTGCATTCTAGTCCCCCGTGATGAAAAGGACATCTCTTTGTAGTGGCATCATATATATAACCAATTAACTGCATTACAGAGAAGGCAATGGCACTCCACTCCAGTACTCTTGCCTGGTGGGCTGCAGTCCATGGGGTCGCTAAAAGTCGGACACAACTGAGCGACTTCACTTTCACTTTGCACTTTCATGCATTGGAGAAGGAAATGGCAATCTACTCCAGTGTTCCTGCCTGGAGAATCCCAGGGATGGAGGAACCTGGTGGGAGGCCGTCTATGGGGTTACACAGAGTCGGACACGACTGAAGCAACTTAGCAGCAGCAGCAGCAGTGTAACTATTCATGTTTCAAATTACAAATTTACAAGCTTATTTTACTTGCACAAGTATAGGTTGATTATTTCATTAATGTCACAAGGAGTAGGAGGGCAACACTCTTATTTGACACAGTCAACAGATCATGACTCTGGAAATTACTGTTAGTTAAATTAGCCAGAGAAGCTCAAGACTGCTTAGCATGCACTAGCATGTCATCACGTATATCTACCAAATTCATAACAAGATAGAGAAAAACATGCCATACCACTTCCCTTTAATGGATGCAAAAAAAGCAAATACAAAAACTGAGTCACAACAAGGTATCATATTCATAGACTCTTGTGGTCTAAGGAAGCTTACAGTGATCACCTTGAACAGGATTTTCAACTCAGGGTAACATGTGGATGCTGTTTTGGCATTTAATCTAAAATATGCTGAGAATTCTCATACTAGTATTTTATAAAAGCATAAACTGAGACCCAAAAAGGTGAGAAGGCCTGTCTGTGGCCAAAGCATTAGCTCAAAACCCTTGTAACTCTTGTCTTCATACCCCTATCAAAGCAAGACTTCAAAACTACTCTTTTATTTACCTCCAATATCCTTTTTGTTATCCTAAAACCAAAGAGAATTAAGTTACTGTTGTGATCATTCACATTAAATTTTAATTTTATGATGGCAAAATCCTTGTTTTATGTGATTTATAATCCTTGCAAATCCTGGAACAAGGTTTTCAATTTCAGTCAATGCATAGACATTAATTTTCTACTATATTCAAGACAACATGTTTTGTACTTCTATAGCTAACCAAAATTTAAATCAGATTTCATGCTATATGGCTTCCCAGGTGGCACAATGATAAAAAATCTGTCTGCCAAAGCAGGAGACAGGAGTTCAGTCCCTGAGTTGGGAAGATCCCCTGGAAAAGTAAATGACAACCCACTCCAGTGTTCTTGCCAGGGAAATCCCATGGACAGAGGAGACTGGTGGGCTACAGTCCATGGGGTCACAAAGAGTCGGACATAACTGAGTGCGTGCGCACACGTACACACACACACACACACACACACACACATCATACTATATGCTGCATTAAGCTATATGAATAGATAAATTGGACTAATAGATTAAATAGATATAAGCATTCATCTAATCATGTTCACTTAACAAACATATTTTGAGCACCAACAAAATAGGCACTATTTTGTGTACTGATGATAGAGCAGTGAGTAAGATAGACAAGGTCCATGCCTTCCTGGAGCTTTTAAATTAGTGGAGAAATGAGACATAAATAAACTGCAAATAATTTCAGACTGTAATATATACTGTGAATTACAGAAATGTAATTGATGTTGTTATAAAGGATAAAGGGTTGTAGGAATATTGTGTATGGTTTTTACACAACACAAACTTAGGAGGAACCATCGGTGTCAGGCCAGAGCAAATCTGTATATTTATTGCAAAAATTTCCCGGCAGATGGCAGTAAAATGTCTTTTTCAAGTGAACTGGTGTATTAAGATCATTTTCTCACAATGTAAGTAAACAGTCTTAAGGAAGGACTTCTTTTTGCCAATTTGGCCAAAGACACCACGTGGATGAGCTGAGGCCCTCAAAAGGGGAGGTGACTTTGAAAAGAAAGTCAGATAAGACCACTTTGATGAAGTGACATTTAAGTTGAGGATAAAGAAGAGCCAGGCATTTGGAGAATAAGAACACTCCAGGAAGGAGGAAAAGCATGTGCTTGACATTTTTCATTCTTATTTTGGGCTTGTTTGTTTTGACATTTCATGCTTACAATTAAAAATCATGAAGCTCTTTGTAGGCGAGCATCGTTTTCATTAGCAGAGTCTGTGTTTTGCATGGTTTGTTTTTCCAGTGGTGATGACCTTGCCTCCTTGCTCTCTCCTGCAAGCCCACGTTTCCAGAGCTTTCAACTGAGGTTGGGATTGTAATCTTTGGTCACATAACCTGGATGACTGACCTCTTATGAACCTTGGGCAGAGAAAAATAGCAGTTGCAAAAAATTAAGTCCTTTTCATGACAATTACTACCATTTGTTGAGCATTTAATTAAAAACAAGGCAATATATTATATTGACACTGTCAAGGAAAACTACCACAGCTGTAAGTTCATTTCTTCCATTTCCTTCCTTCTATATACCAGCTACTGTGCCTTTTAACTGTAAAACAGAGCTAAAATAAGTATAACTTAATATTATTATGATAATAACTACTAATATGTGTAGAGTGTTTATTAAATGCCAAGTACTATGCCAAGAGCTTTACTAACTTTAGGTCATTTAATACCCAGGTGACGCTAGTGGTAAAGAAACACCACCTGCCAACACAAGAGACATAAGAGAAGCAGGTTTGATCCCTGGGTGGGGAAGATCCCCTGGAGGAGGGCATAGCAATCCACCCCAGTTATTCCTGCCTGGAGAATCCCATGAACAAAGGAGCTTGGCAGGCTATAGTCCATAGGATCTCAGAGTTGGACATGACTGAACCAACTTACACACACATGCTAAGGGCTTTACTAACTTTAGCTCATTTAAATCTTGAAACATAGACTAGATAATATTTTACCCAATTTACAGAAAAATCTGAGGCTTAGCCTATCTCAGATTTGTTGAGTTGGAACCTTCCCCAAGTATCCTGACTCTAGAACTCATACTGTTAATTCTTAGCATGGCACATGGTCTGTAGAAAGACTCTAATAAGGTTTGCTATTACCAAAGGTTTGTTATTCTCTGGTAGCTCAGACAGTAACGAATCTGCCTGCAATGCAGGAGACCTGGGTTCAATCTCTAGGTCAGAAAGATCCCCTGGAGAAGGGAACAGCTACCCACCGCAGTATTCTGGCTAGAGAATTCCATGGACAGAGGAGCCTGTAGCCATGGCTACAGTCCAGGGGGTTGCAAAGAGACACTACTGAGTGACTTTCATTTTCATTACTGGAGGTGGAATAGCATAGTGTAAAGAGTACACATTCAATAAGTGGACATTCCTACTTCACTTGCAGCTCTAATAAATAACACTGAGAGAAGATATTCCAACTCACCAAGGTCTCCACATCAAACAGGTCAACCTAACTCAGCCATCATGGGACTTCCATTTTTCTGGATACATCACAGGTTTTCTGACCTCCCCTGTTTCGGAAAGAAGTCACCACCTTCCCCAGTGCACTTCTTAGGCACCCTTAATTCTCTCAAAAATATGTGATTTCAAGGAGAAGGAGATACAAAGCATGCTGAAAATTGTCTTCATTCATCCAGATCCTCCCTCCCAAGAGGCTCCTTCTACTGGTGTCCCCTAGCTGACAGAAGCAAATGGCTAACAATACCAACTATCAAGAAAATACTTGTTATAAGAGAGGCGTTCCCCTCATATATTGCAGGAATCTTTTAAAATGTTTAAAGTGTTGTGTGGCAGACTTTTGCAGAAACTGGCAATTCTGAAGTACAAAGAAAACCCACGTCATGATACTAATTTGCTAAAAAGACAATCCAAAGCCAAGAGACTATTTAGACTTGTCATTTTATTAAACATCATAAACTGCTGTGTTATAGGCACAGTGGAACCAATAAACCATTAATACAGCATCATGCGATAGCCAAGAGCAGAATAGGAACCAGCTTTGATCAAGAGCAGGTGTGAGCACAAAGCAGAAAGCAAATTGTTCAATCAATTAATGGGAACAGAGTTAAACACTTTTGTCTATCCGTAGGTTATAAATCACTACATCCCAGTGGGAAAGGCTATAATAATTCCATAACAAAGCTCAGTGATTCCAAACACTCTGCAGTAAATCTTTTATCAGACTCAGCCTGGCATCTCTGATCCAAGAGTCAATTTTCACTTTCAGCCCAAATCAGTGCCCAGAAAAGAAGATTTCAGTGAAAGGGACTTGTGAGCAAACTTCCAAATACCAGATCTGGATAAATAACCACAAGTTCAGTGGCTTACGTGAACTGTTGAAACACGTAGGGCCAAGCTGGAAGATGTGAGATGAGGCATTTGGGGTAGAACTAAGTACTTCAGAGAAGCCAGGGAAAATTAAGAGTCACTCAAGGAAACAAGCATCCAGATATTTTCAGTTTTAAAAATTAATACCAACAGATGTTTATCCCCCCCCCCTTTTTTTTTTTTGCCCTAGACAAATGTGTCCTCCAGTCTTCGAAGATGGCTCCTGAAAGCTGAAAACTCCCTCCCCTATAGCAGCTAAAATCCAAAACAAGCACTCTGAAAAGGCCCAAATTCACACTTGGAAGTTTGGAAATTAAAAAATCACAGATCAAGCCACAGCCTACTTAGATCACCTGAGAATGGGCTCCTCTTCTTCTCTGGACTTTGTGAATTCCACTCAGCCCTCCACTTTTACCATAACCTCAGTGGGCTTCCTGGAGTCCTGCCAGGAGAGCCAGCTTCCACTTGAATCCTGGGACTAATCTTCACCCCCAATAAAGGACATACAAGAATCACTCAAGTGTGGCAATAATTCACTAGTTCACTACCCAACCTCAAGGTCAGTCTCACTATCAAGTCTTTTTGTTTTGGATAATAAGGTTCCCCAAAACCAAATTCTTGCCATGTTCCTCACTTAAAATTGGTGATAAAATTGGTGCTTTGGACTCTTGAATGCCAGTGACTGGATTTTGTCCCTGAACCTTAATTTCCCCAGTATGTGTTCTAAATCTCTACATATGCCACAGCTTATTTGCTTGTATCTATTTATTGCTCTGCATTATCTTGACCTGCCTAGATTTTCCCTTCTCACACCAACAAATCTCTCAGCTTTAGAGCTAAACCCCTGTTCTTTCTTTCCTTCCAAATATTATTGTCTATTTAGGTAAGAAAGAGAAAATAACCAAGTCTCTGACCTTAAGAGTAACTGTAGGATCCACATCAAAATTCTGAATTTGAATAAAATCAAGATTCAGTCCTTGGATTGTCCCAATCTCTGGGTCCTATTCTACCCCACAGAACCTAAGGAACCTAAGGCTAAGACCCTAAAAGAACACTAAATATAAAGATGATTTATTACTTAAAGGTGATAAGGCCATAGTCTTATTTGATAGCCACTCCCTATAATTCCATATTGCTAACTGATTTGTCTTGATCTGATTTCCTTTTTTGTCTATTTTGCATAATCAGATTGGACAATATCAGAATTAGTTTATATACAAGATAATGTCTGCATTAAAGAAAAGTGTCTGGTAATTTTGGGAATACATGTACAAACTCGATCCCTAACAAGAATAGTTCTTTATTTCAACAAGAATACTTTGCCTTAGATTGCGTTCTGCTGTGTCCTTTGTTAAATGAGGTTTTCCACACAGGTATCTGAAAGGTAAAGATTCACCCAGTCATTCAGCCTATACCATCTAGCTCATTTTTTATTAATGACATGTTAATTTACAGTTAAAATCAGAATTCTATTCCTTCAATATTGAAATATTAACATAATCTTTTTATTTTTTAATTTATCTTTCTTGCTGAGAACTTGCTTGTCAGTGTTTCTCAAACTTTGTTGTGTTTTAGTGGCTGAGTTGTGTCCAAGTCTTTGAGACCCCATGGACTACAGTTCTGCCAGGCTCCTCTGTCCATGGGATTTCCCAGACAAGAAAACCGCAGTGGGTTGCCATTCCCTTCTCCATTGGATCTTCACAACCCAGGGACTGAACCCCATCTCCTGCATTGGGCAGATGGATTCTTTATTGCTGAGCCACCAGTAAAAAGCTTATGCTTTCATAAGGTAACTCTCAAACCAAAATTGACCCAATTACTCACACTTCCTCTTTTTTTCCTTTCTTTCTCTCTCCACGCCCACTCCACACACACACATACAACAAACATATTTATTTATTAAATCCCACCCACTGTTTTAAACAGGAAATAAAGTTGAAAAGCAGGAACAATGACAACAACAACAACAACAACAAACTACCAGGAAATTCCTCTATGTTTCTGTACTTTGGGCAATGATGGATGAGACATCCAAAACTGCAGACCTCACCCCTGAGAACAAACACTGTGAAGATCAAACCCCAAAATAACAACACAGTTTAATGAGAATCAAATATTATGCATCAGATCATTAATAGTCACCTTTGAGAATTACAGATTTTACCAATTAACAACTTCTGGACAAACACATTATTTATTCATAGAAATGGATTTGATTTTCTTTACCAGACCAACAGCTGCCTTATTCTGTGACCTTAGAAATGATAAGCCTGGGACTAGCCTGGGCCCTGGAGTGAGCTGGAAATGGTCTGTTTATTTCTAGAAAAGAAGGCAGATTTTTGATCATAAGACCTTTCATGGGGTTGAATCTGAGTTCCTAGATTCATTAATTGTATAATACTGTACAAGATATTTAACTTCTCTGTGTCTTGGCAATGCCATATATTTAGATGCTATTAACAATACTAACTGTTCTATAAATTTGACCAGACTTTTGTGATTTTTTAAGTATATTTTATTGTGGTAGAAAAACAATAAAACTGACCATGTTAGCTTTTTTTAATTGTACAGATATGTGTCAATAAGCACGTTCACACTGTTGTGCAACCATCAGCACCATCCATCTCCAGAAACTCTTCATCTTCTCAAACTCAAACTCTGTCCTCAAAAACAATAACTCCCCACTGTCCCCCAGCCCAGCCCCTAGAAACCACCGTTCTACTCTATTTGAACAGATTAGACTACTCTAGGAACCTCATCTAAGAGGTATCATGTAATACTTTTCCTTTTGTGACTGGACTTGTTTCACTTAGCTAGTGTTGTCAAGGCTCAGCCATGCTGTAGCATGTGTCAAAATTTCCTTCCTTTTAAAGTTTGAGTAATATTCCATTGTATATTATACATTCTATTTTACTCATCCATTCATCTGTTCACAAACACTTAGCTGGATTCCACCTTTTGGCTATTGTGAATTAGGTTGCTGAGAGCATGAGTGCACAAATATCTATTCAAGTTCCTGTTTTCACCTTTTTTGATATATCCAGAATGGGATTGCTGAATTTTGTAACAATTGTATATTTAATTTTTTGAGACATTACCATACCGTTTTCTTTTCTGTGTGAATTTTAAGTTGGATAATACTTGGGAAAGAGCTCTGAAATTTCTATTCTTTGTAAACAAAATAAATAAGTTAGGTGACAGCATAGATGTCACCTAACATTTTTGATATTGAAACATTTTTGATAATATTTGAGAATTTTTTCTTTGGAAATTTCCTCTTATCTCAAACTTAATGTCTCTGAGCCTCAGTTTTGTCCCTAGACAGTGAGGTTCACAATACAGATTTTGCAAGTGTGTTGTGAAGCTGTTGTGTCTGACTCTTTGCGACCCCATAGACTATACAGTCCATGGAATTCTTCAGGCCAGAATCCTGGAGTGGGTAGCTGTTCCCTTCTCTAGGGGATCTTCCCAACCCAGGGATCGAACCCAGGTCTCCCACATTGCAGGCAGACTCTTCACCAGCTGAGCCACCAGGGAAGCCCAAATGGTATTAATAGCAGACTAATCTATATAAACTGTTGTTACAGGTTCCACACTGTCAAACAGTGGCAGTTTCATATACTTCAGCCTAGTACGTTTGTTGATATTAACATTTGCCCTTCCAGACCCACTCTACAACTTCTGACAGACTCTGTTCTGTGTCCTAAAAGACAGAGCTATGCAAACAGCTGTCTTGCTATCTGGCCTTCAATTAATTCAAATGGGACGAGCAATAGATCACAGGGCAGGAGAAGAGTGTGGTGGGGAAATTCATTCCCCAGCATCCTCGCTGCCAGATTATAGTCTGGCCAGCAATTGCATTCCTCCAATGAATTCCATCGCTCTTCTCAGGTAGCCTTCTCCTACAGGACCAGCTATAGCTTCAACTCCACTCACACTTTAAGCCCCTTCAAGTCTAGGTATGCTAATAGCTCTCCAAGATTGGCAGTCCCAGACCATTTTTCGTTAGTTTCTCTTAAACACATCCTCACCTAAATCATTCCTTTATTAAACTCTCCTGAGTTACCCTATGTGAGTGTGCCATCTCTTTCCTACAGAGACTCAAACTGATATCATACATATCATAGCATCATTAAATATACTGCCTTGCTTTTAATAAATGCTCAAAAAATGATAGTAATTGTCATGAAAATCATTTCCTTTTTTTCTGTTATGAATTTTTTCTGTCTTTGGTTAATCATACTTCTTATCTCGAGTCAAAATTGCTCATATGCTAGTGGGATGACCAATGAATCATCTTTGTGAAGATCTTATATAAGGTAAGGTCTTCCTTCAAGGAGACCTCTTGGGTTCTCCAAGTAGCCACATGCTAGAAAACAAAAGAAAGGTGTCTTAATTCAGTTCCTTACATCTTAAATCCTATCTTTGTTCCATGTTGAGTATGTTGAAATAGCTTGAAAATAATTGACTTGAGAAGCTAAGCAACTCAAAAGTTATTCTGGGTTTCTACTCAAGAAAAGCATTTTACCTCTTGCTGAAGATGAACTGTCCCTTACTCAGCAGGTGTCAGGATATAGAGGACCCTAACCACAGTGCTAGTTCAGACAGAAGAGAGATAGCAAAGATGGATTTACTATGCACTCATGAATCTCATACTGCAGGGAACCTCTCTTGTATGAGCTCCTTTCAAGACCCCGGCAGGAGCCCAAGAAATCTATGCACAAGGTCACTTGTGTTTGTAAATTTACAAAAGTAAGAAAAATGTCTCTTTCCACTGCAACTTCCCCTCTATCATATTTTCTCTTAGAATGGAGTAAAATGGAGTGACTGGGCATTCATTAGGTTTAGTGGGATTTATTTAAGCTGTTTATAAGTATTTCTCAGTAAAGTTAATTTACTGTTATTTATTCCATAAAAAATGGCTTTGGGGATTCTATTTCTGGCCAGTGTGCTGACTCAACCATCACTGTGGCATTAAGATGCAAAAATAGAGGCTGTATCACAATATGAAAGTGTCTTACAACACCTGGCACAGAAATCTGTGAGTAGTGAAGGAAAAACAAGATTTGCAAATATGTAGCTAGAAGCTCATCTATATAAAAATTCTTTCAATCATCTGACATGCAAAATTACAAGCAGGGAATTTAGCTCCCATCATTTCTAGTCAAATAGGAATATAATCAATAATGCAACAAATAAAAAGTATAAAAGCTCCATACATTTAATTTTTCCATGGTAATCATGCAGCATAAAATTTACCTGAATTCTTTTTATTGTAGAACACAAAACTATAGGAATACCAAATATCCGTTTATTTCTAATAGCTCATAAAGAAAATTTAATAGAGGTTTTTAAATTTTACATTTATTGCTGGATCATATGGTAAGAGTAGGTTGAGTTTTGTAAGAAACTGTCAAACTGTCTTCCAAACGGGCTGTGCTATTCTGCATTCCCAGAAACACTGAGTGAGAGTTTCCATTGCTCCACAGCCTCATGAGCAATATTGTGTTGCCAGTGTTTTGGATTTTGATGATTCTAATAGGTGTGTACATAACCTCATTGCTGTTAAAATGGCAATTTACTAATGATGCATAATGTATATCTTCTTTGGTGAGGTACCTGCTAAGGTCATTGGTCCATTTGAGTTTTAAGAGGTTTTTGTATATTATAGATAACAATCCTTTATGTCTTTAGCAAATACTTTCTCCGGTGTATGGCTTCTGATTCTCTTGATTGAGGATATTCTTAATCTCATATATTATCACTTTCATCTCCAAAAGTTTGATTTGATTTTTGTAATTTTTAAACATACTTAAAGCAGAAACTTGAAAGTAGAGCTTCTTAAAAATACAGAAGACAATTACAATAATTAGTTTGATGTCCCCTTGTATTAATTCTATCAATATGATTTTTAGATCTATTTTGATGGAACAATTTTTACTTTAATCATGTGTCATATTTTTCTGTTTGTTTTCATGCCTGTTAATTTATTATTCAATATCAGACTTTGTAAGTCTTGCCTTACTGAGTACTAGACATATTTATTTTACTATAAATAATTTAAGCTTTATTCAGAGATGTATTTAAACTAAAACAGTTTGATTTGGGTAGGTTCTAGAACTAAATTTTGCACCACTGCTTAGGAAAGACCCTTCTGAGTACTCTATTTATGACCCATGAACCATGAAGTTTTCCTCCAAGGGAAGACCCCCTCCCTAGAGGAGGGCATGGCAACCCACTCCAGCTTCTTGCCTGGAGAATTCCCATGGACAAAGGCGCCATGGGCGTCTACAGTTCTCAAGGTCGCACAGAGTTGGACACAACTGAAGCAATTTAGCACACACATGCAGCTTTCCACTTTGGTGCAAATGAAACCATTCCTGACCTTGACTGAGTTTTGGGGACTACTTCCTCTAAACTTGGTGGCATTTGTTTCACTGATCTTAAACACCTTCTGACACGCATGAAATGATCAGATCTCAACTGAAGACCAGGTAGATCTCCAAACTTGTTCTCTCTGATTTTTTCTCCTTTCTGCTCCTCTGCCCTGTAAATTCTGCCTCCTCACCCTCTGTGGGCTCCTATTTTCTCTCATTTAGCCAGAGAAATGGAGAGCCAGCTCCTGGGCCTCCCCCATCCGCACACAGCCTGTCTCCAGGCAGTCAGTAGGGACCATTATAAGGCTCATTTCATTTGTTTCCTCAATTCTCAGGGATCATAGCCCTTTATTATGTGATATTTTGTGCTTCAAAAACTATATATTTTGCCTGTTCTTTGTTGTTTCAGGAAAGAGGGCAAATTGAGGCACTATTACTTCATTTTGGCCAGGAACTGCTTGGGACCAGCAACAAGTCCTTAGATCTTCACTAAACTATGCCAAGGTACAAGAAAGGAGAAAATACTGCCTTTCAGGGTAGAGTACAGATTCTTTCAATGATCTCCCAAATGGCCCACAGACACTACACTTCCTTGCCCCTACTGTCAGGAAAAGTTCAGCTTACTTTCCTTGTAGCCTCTGTCTTCTCACCACACAGTAAGTTTATACCATCTAGTTGCTAATTTTTAAAACTTTCAGAGCCATTATTTTCTGAATCCCTCAGATTTCAGGGGACAGAAGTTGATTTCTCTGAGAGCTTTTCGTGAGCTCCCCTTCCATGACCTTAAGAGCTCTGTCAACTCTCTAAGGATATGCTCTTTGCCTATCTCCAATCTTCCAATGAATTAATAGCCTTATTTTATAAAAGCTGGAGATAATTAATAAGCTACTAGTCATAAAACAGTCTTCCAAACCTTTAGTATATCTTGCCTAGGTTATCTGACAGCTATTATTCTCAGCTTTTTGAGGCCAAACAACTAGAAAGTAGGAAAAGTCCCTTTGGCTAACCTGTTTCATATACAATATCTTATGCATAAGATACTTGTTAGCATGTAGTCAAAGTGCTATGACAAACCTAGACACTATATTAAAAAGCAAAGACATTACTCTGCCGACAAAGGTCTGTATCATCAAAGCTATGGTTTTTCCAATAGTCATGTACAGATGTGAGTTTGATCATAAAGAAGGCTGAGTGCTGAAGAATTGATGCTTTTGAATTGTGGTGCTGGAAGAGACTCTTGACAGTTCCTTGGACTGCAAGGAGATCAAACTAGTCAACCCTAAACAAAAATCAATCCTGAATATTCATTGGAAGGACTAATGCTGAAGCTGAAATTCCAATACTTTGGCCACCTGATGTGAGGAAATGACTCATTGGAAAAGACCCTGATTCAGGGAAAGATTGAAGGAAAAAGGAGGAGGGGGCAGGAGAGGATGAGATGGTTAGATAGCATCACCAAGTCAATACATGAATCTGAGCAAACTCCAGGAGATAGTGAAGGACAGAGGAGCCTGGCATGCTGTAGTTCAAGAGTCAGACTGAACAATAACAACAATCAAAGCGCATAGAAATACTGCCTTGCAAATAATGTGCTTTCAGTAAATATTTGGTGAACAAGTAAATGAGCAATCAAGGGGATGTCACCAGGTTTGCTAGCATATTATAAAACCTGCAGGGTTTACAGATGTTAAAACACTCATAGAAAGGAATAATAAATTATCAACAATTTCAAAAAATTGTTAATTGCAACCAAATGATGTGACTTTTTCCTCACAGCAGACTTCACATAGCACCAGTAGACTCTCAAAGCCAATAGAACACTATCTCCAAGAAATATTTTGCCAAGAAAACAAAGTTGCTTTCAATCTGAAATTTTGTACAAGAGTGGAGAACAAAGTAAAAATATTTTCTGACAAACAAAAAAACTGAGATAACCTATAGATTACAAACAACAGTAAAAGAACTTTGAAAATCTATTCCATTTAATAGGAAAGAAAATGGAATCGGGGAAAAAAGCAGGGGGATATAAAAAGTAAATGTGAAAAAGAAAAATTTTAACATGTTTTTGGTTTGGTTTGGTTTGCATGCTGCTGCTGTTTCTTAATCATTTCAGTCATGTCTGACTCTGTGCAACCCTATGGACTGCAGCCTGCCAGGATCCTCTGTCCATGGGTTCTCCAGGCAAGCATACTGGAGTGGGTTGCCATGCCCTCCTCCAGGCAATCTTCCCAATCCAGGGATTGAACCTGGGTCTCCTGCATTGCAGGCAGATTCTTTACTACCAAGCCACCATGTTAGTAGAATTTAAATATGGACTGCCTACTTACAATACTACTAATGATGCCATTTGTTGTTTAAAAATGAGATGAAACTAAAATAGAAGCAGTAGCATAGGGAATGGAAGTATGTCAGAGTTAAAAAATTCCAAAGCTAATATGCCATTCTACAAAAGGATAGAGATATTGGCTAACTAGAATTAGGGGAAATTTTAAAATTTGTTTAAAAATGTTTAAGAGTAACCACTAGGAATAGAAACAAGTTACATAGCTTCAAGTAGAAGTCAGGAGGGAAAAAGAAAAACAAGAAAATCTTTAAAAACAATTTTTAAATAGGAAAAATAAGATGTTTCTATTAAGTCCAAATAAGATAGTGAGATGGGTTTCCCAGGTGGTGCTAGGGGAAAAGAAACTGTCTGCGAATGCACAATACAAAAGAGATGTAGGTCTGATCCCTGAGTTGGGAAGATCCCCTGGAGGAGGGCATGGCAGCCCACTCCAATATTCTTGCCTGGAGAATCCTGTGGACAGAGGAGCCTGGCAGGCTACAGACTATAGGGTCACAAAGAGCTGGACATGACTGAAGTGACTTAGCATGCATGCACCCAAGACAGTGAGAAAAAGCAGCCTCTGAGATCCAGAAACTGACCTGACAATTACAAGGTGACCTGAGAGTTTTTACAAGTAAACCTGTCACTCAAAGCTGGGCTATGCCATTCTCCTGCTGGACATAAATAATCTTACAAAACAGCAACTTCAGACCAAGCTGCTGTGAGACAATGATAAAAAAGAGGCGAAAGAACACTATTGTATGGTCTAAACGGACTCACTGTCACCAAAACATCCACGAAATACTGAGCATCCCCCTCTCCTGGCTACTATGAGTGAATGCTGCTTTTTTCTCTTTACAGTCACAGCTTTTCTCTGTCTCTCGCCTACCCTCCTTCTAGCTAAGATTTGCTAAGATACTCAGTTATAGAACTGTCCCCATTTTCTGATAGCATTCAATTCACAACAAACCTCCTTTTTCTCAGACCTTCCCACAAACCACCTAATCAAAGCCCCAATCTAATAATAGGTCCTTTACAAAACCCTCTTTCTGACTCCTCTCTTCCATGTCCCCCATGGTATGCAATCTCCCATGATTCAGTGGCTTATAAGCCCAGTGTGGACTGACGTGGGCATTGCTGGGTCTTTGGCTGGAGGACACTGACACCTACAAGCAGAATAAAATCTAAATGATATTATAGTGCACTCTTCTCATCAGTTTGTTCCTGGATCTAAGAACAAAAGCACCACTTTTTTATTATGGTTGTAGGTATCGGTGTTCTCCAGCCAAATGCCCCAGCAATGCACACATCAGCCAATACTGGGTTTATAATCACCTCACACGGAGAAGGCAATGGCACCCCACTCCAGGACTCTTGCTTGGAAAATCCCATGGATGGAGGAGCCTGGTAGGCTGCAGTCCCTGGGGTCACTGCGAGTCGGACACGACTGAGCGACTTCGCTTTCACTTTTCACTTTCATCATTGGAGAAGGAAATGGCAACCCACTCCAGTGTTCTTGCCTAGAGAGGCCCAGGGACGGGGGAACCTGGTGGGCTGCCGTCTATGGGGTCGCACGGAGTCGGACACGACGGAAGTGACTTAGCAGCAGCAGCACATGGGTCAGAATGGCCATCATAAAAAATCCATAAATAATAAATGCTGGAGAGGATGTAAAGAAGTGGGAACCCTCTTGCACTGTTGGTAGTACTGTAAATTGAAACAGCCAATATGCAGAACAGTATGGAGGTTTCTTAAAAAAAAAATAAAATTAGAGCTACCCTATGACCAGCCATCCCACTACTGGGCCTATACCCTGAGAAAACCAAACGCAGACAGACACAGGCACCCCAGCGTTCCGTGCAGCACTATTTACAACAGCCAGGATGTGGAAGCAACCTAGATGGCCCTCGACAGATGAATGGATAAGGAAGATGTGGTACAACCAATATTACTCAGCCATAAGGAGGAACAAACTGGGGCCATTTGTAGAGGCCTGCATGAACCTGGAGTCTGTCATACAGAGTGAAGTTAGTCAGCAAGAGAAAACCAAAAACTGTATATTAACACATATATCTGGAATCTAGAAAAGTGGTACAGAGGAACCTATTTGCAAAGCAGAAATAGAGACACAGACATAAAGAACAAACGTATGGACACCAAGCGGGGAAAGGAGGGTGGTATGAATTGGGAAACTGGGACTGACATTTATGTACGACTGTGTGTAACATACACAGCTGCTGCTGCTGCTGCTGCTGCTGCTGCTGCTGAGTCGCTTCAGTCATGTCCGACTCTGTGTGACCCCATAGATGGCAGCCCACCAGGCTTCCCCGTCCCTGGGATTCTCCAGGCAAGAACACTGGAGTGGGTTGCCATTTCCTTCTCCAACATAGATAACTAGTGGGAAGCAGATAAATAGCACAGGGAGCTCAACTCAGTGTTCTGTGATGACCTAGATGTGTGGGAGGAGACCCAAGAGGGAGGGGATATGCATGTAAATATAGCTGATTCACCTGCACAGCTGAAACACACTACAAAGCACCTAGACCCCAACTAAAAAATCATGACCCAATAGCTCCTGAACCAAGAAAAAAAACCTGTTGGACCTTTTCATTTTTTAATTTTTATTTTATTTTTACTTTATTTTACTTTACAATACTGTATTGGTTTTGCCATACATTGACATGAATCCACCACGGGTGTATACAAGCTCCCAATCCTGAATCCCCCTCCCACCTCCCACCCCATAGCATCTCTTTGGATCATCCCCATGCACTAGCCCCAAGCATCCTGTATCCTGTATTGAACATAGACTGGCACTTTGTTTCTTACATGATAGTATACATGTTTCAAAGCCATTCTCCCAAATCATCCCACCCTCTCCCTCTCCCTCCAAGTCCAAAAGTCCATTCTATACATTTGTGTCTCTTTTGCTGTCTTGCATAAAGGGTCATCATTACCCTCTTTCTAAATTCCGTATATATGTGTCAGTATACTGTATTGGTGTTTTTCTTTCTGGCTTTTAAAAAGTACAGAATAATATGGTAAGAAGTGGTATTTTTCCAGTATCAATTTTCCCTTTCAGAAACATATCTCTTCATTTATATATGTCACAGTTTATGGTTTCTTTGTAGTTTTATTCATACAGATATTATATATGACTTGTGAAACTTATTTCTAAGTAATATATAAAAAGTTATTCCTTGATATTTGTGTAACAATATTTTACACAGATATTTATCTATATTTCCTTATATAGTTTTGGCATATGCCGTAAGTATATTCCTGGAGCTTCTCAGGTGGTACAGTGGTAAAGAATCTTCCTGCCAATGCAAGACTCATAAGAGACTCATGTTCAATTCCCAGGTCAAGAAGATCCTCTAGAGTAGGAAATGACTACCCACTCCAGTATCCTTGCCTGGAAACTTCCATGGACAGAGGATCCTGATGGGCTATAGTCCATGGGGTTAAGAGTCAGGTCTGACTGAGCAACTGAGCACATATTTACTCCTATATGTTTTTATTATTTGTTATTGTATATCATTATTATACTTTGTTTTTTATTCACTAATACATTTGCTTTTTTGACTACACCAAAGCCCTTGTGTGGATCACAACAAACTGTGGAAAATTCTTAAGGAGACGGGAATACCAGAATACCTTACATGCCTCCTGAGAAATCTATATGCAGGTCAGGAAGCAACAGCTAGAACAGGACATGGAACGACAGACTGCTTCCAAATTGGGAAAGGAGCACGTCAAAGCTGTATATTGTCACCCTGCTTATTTGATTTATATGCAGAGTACATCAAGTGAAATGCCAGGCTGGATGAAGCACAAGCTGGAATCAAGATTGCAGGAGAAATATCAATAACCTCAGATATGCAGATGACACCACCCTTATGGCAGAAAGCAAAGAGGAAATAAAGAGCCTCTTGATGAAAATGAGAGAGGAGAGTGAAAAGCCTGGCTTAAAACACAACATTCAAAATACTAAAATCATGGCATTCGGTCCCATCACTTCATGGCAAATAGATGGGGAAACAATGGAAACAGTGACAGATTTTATTTTCAGTTCAGTTCAGTCGCTCAGTCATGTCCGACTCTTTGTGACCCCACGAATTGCAGCACACCAGGCCTCCCTGTCCATCACCAACTCCTGGAGTTCACTTAAACTCACGTCCATCGAGTCGGTGATGCCATCCAGCCATCTCATCCTTTGTTGTCACTTTATGGCAAATAGATGGGGAAACAATGGAAACAGTGACAGACTTTTAGGGGGCTCCAAAATCACTGTAGATGGTGATTGCATCCATGAAATTAAAAGATGCTTGCTCCTTGGAAGAGAAGCTATAACAAACCTAGACAGCATATTAAAAAGCAGAGAGATTACTTTGTTGGCAAAGGTCCATCTAGTCAAAGCTATGGTTTTTTCCAGTAGTCATGTATGGATGTGAGAGGTGGACTATAAAGAAAGCTGAGTGCTAAAGAACTGATGCTTTTGAACTGTGGTGTTGGAGAAGACTCTTGAGAGTCCCTTGGACTGTAAGGAGATCCAACCAGTCAATCCTAAAGGAAATCAGTACTGAATATTCATTGGAAGGACTGATGCTGAAGCTGAAGCTCCAATACTTTGGCCACCTGATGTGAAGAACTGACTCACTGGAAAAGACTCTGATGCTAGAAAAGATTGAAGAAAGGAGGAGAAGGGGATGACAGGATGAGATGGTTGGATGTCATCACTGACTTGGTGGACGTGAGTTGGAGCAAGCTCCAGGAGTTGGTAATGGACAGCGAAGCTTGGCATGCTATAGTCCATGGGTCGCAAAGAGTCAGACATGACTCAGAGACTAAACTGAATATCTTTTCGGGGAGTTGGGGGCAGAAAGAGCCTTTACTGAATTTTTTAAAAACTTTATAGTATAGTTGACTTACAATGTTGTGTTAGTTTCAGGTGTATAGCAAAGTGAATCAATTATATATATGCTGCTGCTGCTGCTAAGTCACTTCAGTCGTGTCCGACTCTGTGCGACCCCATGGACTGCAGCCTACCAGGCCCTCCGTCCATGAGATTTTCCAGGCAAGAGTACTGGAGTGGGTTGCCATTGCCTTCTCCCTAAGTATATGTGTGTGTATGTATATATATATCCATTCTTTTTCAGATTCTTTTCCCATATGGGTCATTACAGAATATTGGGTAAATTTCCCTGTGCTATACAGTAGGTCTTTATTAGTTATCTATTTATCACTAATAATTTATCAATTCCCCCCACGTTTCCCCCTTTGGTAACCATAAATTTGATTTTGAGATGTGTGAGTTGGTTTCTGTTTTGCAAATAAATTCATTTGTATCATTTTTATCAGATTTCACATGTAAATGATTTCATATGGTATTTGTCTTTCTCTGACATAATTCACTTTGTATGATACTCTCTAGGTCCATCCATGTTGCTGCAAAAGGCATTATTTTGTTCTATTTATGGCTGAGTCATATTCCACTTCACTTTCACTTTTCACTTTCATGCATTGGAGAAGGAAATGGCAACCCACTCCAGTGTTCTTGCCTGGAGAATCCCAGGGACAGCAGAGCCTGCTGGGCTGCCGTCTATGGGGTTGCACAGAGTTGGACACGACTGAAGCAACTTAACAGCAACTTAACAGCATAACATATTCTATTACATATATGTACCACATCTTCTCCCTAACACCATACACGAAATAAAACTCAAAATGGATTAAGACTTAAATGTAAGAATGGATACTGTAAAACTTTTTAGAGGAAAACCTATACAGAATATTTTTTTTTATAAATCACAGCAATATCTATTTTGATTCACTCCCTGGAGTAATGAAAATAAAAGCAAAATAAACAAATGGGACTAAATTGAAGTTACACACTTTTTCAGAGCAAAGGAAACCATAAACAAAACTAAAAGATAACCCACAGCATGGGAAAAAAAAATTTGCAGACAATGCAACCAAGAAGGGATTAATCTCCAAAATATGTAAATAGCTCATGCAGCTCAATATCAAAATAAAACAACCCAATCAGAAAATGGATGGAAGATCTAAATAGACATTTCTCCAAAGACACACAGATGGCTAACAGGCACATGAGAATATGTTCCACATCACTAATTACTAGAGAAATGCAAATAAAAACTTTAATGAGGTATCACCTCACAAGGTCAGAAGGGCCATCAAAAAAATCTGCAGACAATCAATGCTGGGAAGGATGTGGAGAAAAGGGAACCTTACACTGTTGGTAGGAATGTAAATTGGTGTAACCATTATGGAGAACAAGGAGGGCTTTTTTGCGGAGTCGGGGGGCGAGGGGAGTATAGTTGCTTTACAGCGTCGCCTCACACCGTAAACGCAGTGAATCAGTTATAAGTATACATACAAGCCCCTCCCTCTTAGACCTCCTGTTCATTTCTCCCATCCCACCCACCCAGGTTACTATGGAGCACCAAGCTGAAGTCCCTGGGCTATACAGCAGGATCCCACTAGCTATCTGTTTAGGCATGAAGTGCACACACATTAATCCCAGTCTCTCATTTCATCCCACCACCCCCCATATCCACAGGCCCATTCTCTGCGTCTGCGTCTCTATCCCTGCCCTGCAAATGGCTTTCTTAAAAAACGAAACAGGGGGCTCCCATGCGATTCAGCAATCCCTCTCCTGGGCATAACCAGAGAAAACCATAATTCAGAAAGATACACGCACCCGGTGTTTACTGCAGCACTGTTCACAACAGCCAAGACACGGAAGCAACCTAAATGCCCATTGACAGCTGAATGGAAAAAGAAGATGTGGCACACTAATATCGATTTTTAACTTTAAATTCTCTGGTATATTTTCTTCATATCTTTCTAGTATTAAGAATAAAATGATTGACTAATTCATTTTTAAAATTTTATTTTTTGGCTGCACTGGATCGTCACTGCTACATATAGACTTTATCTAGTTGGAGCAAGTGCAGGCTACTCTCTACTGGGGTGCACAGGCGTCTCGTTGTAGTGGCTTCTCTCGTTGTGCAGCATGGCCTCTAGGGTGGGTGGGCTTCAGCAGCTGGGGTGTGTGGGCTTCAGGAGTTATGGCTCTCAGGCTCTAGAATGCAAGTTTTAATAGCTGTGGCACACGGGCTTAGTTGCCCTGAGGCATGTGGAATCTTCCAGGAACAGGAATTGAACTCATGTCCCCTGCACTGGCAAGTGGATTCTTAACCAACGAATACCAAGGAAGTCCTGACTAATGCATTTTTGATAGATGTTTCAGAATATGTATATATCCCTGAGTATAGATTTGACCATATAATATTTATGATCATACAAATATAAAGCTCTTCTTGTCCTTAATTCCTAAATAATCTGAGGTTGCAATGATCATACTTTAGTTATTTAGGAAATTTGATTTTTTTTCCAATCAGTAAAGCTTTGTCTCTTTAATTTTTTGTACTCAATTTCTATTTTTAGAATATGATAGTGATAGCCTATGTATTAACTGAAAAGTTCTTCTTTTTCTCATGTATCTTCATTTTAAATAATTTTCCATGAATAATTTATAAGGTAATATATTCTCCAGAAGATAGAAGTATATACATGTATACTTAATACACATTCTCAATATATATTTCTCAATATACATGCATCTTTATGAATAAGAGTTTCTGTATACACTCCAAAGTGCAAGGACTGTATTTCTTTTCACAAATGCATCATTAAAACCTGGCACAATGCCAAACATATTAAGAAATAGGAAATAATTATTCTCATTTATTCTTTTTCTCTAAATGATCTCTCAAAAACTAAAAGATGTGTTAAAAATCCCTCATTACTATACTTATATTGACTGTTCCTTGCATATTTAAAGGCATTTATTGGCTATAGTTACATTCCACCTTATTTGGCGTATCAAGATTTAGAATTGTTATATCTTCATTAGGGAATTTTCCATCAAAATAAAATCAGCTTCTGTGTCCACACTGCTTTTGGAATTGATTCTATTTTGATTACATCCAGCAGTTCTGGAGTTATTTTCCTTGGTGTTGCCTGATATATCTTTGTCCCAATTTTTAACTAATTGAAATTCTCTTATAGTTGTACTTCTTATAAAAATTATATAAATGCTGTGTTTTGGTTGTTTTAACTAATATGAGCCTTTGGCCTCTAAAAGGCAAAATATCCTAAATATTTCTTATGCTTTTAGTTTTTATGCTACCTTTTGTTTATTATATGATATTTAATAAATATCTTTTATTTGCTTCTAGTATTTTCCTAATAAGTTAGGAGATATATGTCATATTTTAAGAGCATGTACTCTCAGATATCAAGAATCATATACTTTCTCAACTCACTGGTGTAACAAAGAACATAATTTATTGCTTCCTGTCTATAAATATTAGAAAAGCAGCATTTTCTTACTCTTCCTGCACCCTCTCCACCAATTCCCTGCATCTCAATCAACATCTGTTAAATTCCAGTGTTCTGTTATTATTTTCTGTCAACTCTCATCTCTTATTTTGGAGTCTCTTTTTATGAATATTCTTGAGCATATAAACCACCTACTTAATGAAATTTACTTTTATATTCAATGATGAATAATTTTTGGAAGTATGTTTTCATCTGCAGCTTAAATTCTCATTTGTATTGCAAATGATTTTTATGGACTTCATCTTGTTTGTTTTCCTTCTTCTGTTTCTTCATTGCTTCCATCCTTCTTGAGGAAAGACAAATCCATTTACCTAAGCCAGAGAGTACACTGTGGTTGGTTCTCATTATTCATGGCTTTCTGACTCCTCTCAAACCACAAGCAAGAAAGCTAAATAAGACCCAATCGCCAATGTGTTATTCAGCCTTTCATTTAGAGTGGCTGGCCTGAACAGTCTTTTCTATTTGGCTTGATTACCTTTCTACTAGGAATAGAGTTTAATCTGTACAATTTGAAGCAGTCTGTGGTTCTTCACTTATCAAAAATGATAAGTGAAAAAATTCAGCTCTCTGAATATCATTCTGCAACTTGCAGCCTTAAAAACTTGAAACATAGCTTGTAACACATCATGCTCTTCCCATCACAGACATAAATTATCTCCCATATAGAAAAGTGTTTGGCAGAATAATTGCAAAAGGCGAGGAGCAACCCTGCTCAACAGAAGTTGGTTTTCTTCCTTTTGAAAATGGAAGACCACTCTTCCCTGAGGTGCAGGTACACAAGGATATGATGGATTGAACACTTGAACAACTTTTTCTCCATGTGGTTCATCATCCTGCCTTAGGACTTCATCTGACCTGTGCCGCATGGAAATTCCCCATTAAATATGGCATAGCCTAGGGTCCACTGCTGCTGCTGCTGCTGCTAAGTTGCTTCAGTCGTGTCCAACTCTGTGCGACCCCATAGACGGCAGCTCACCAGGCTCCCCCATCCCTGGGATTCTCCAGGCAAGAACACTGGAGTGGGTTGCCATTTCCTTCTCCAATGCATGAAAGTGAAAAGTGAAAGTGAAGGCGCTCAGTCGTGTCTGACTCTTAGCGACTCCATGGACTGCAACCTACCAGGCTCCTCCGTCCATGGGATTTTCCAGGCAAGAGTGCTGGAGTGGGGTGCCATTGCCTTCTCTGATCCTAGGGTCTAGGACCAGACAATTAGTCTGTACTGTTGAAAACATGCACTTTTTTCCTCAATGATAACAGAAGGACTGCTGCTGAAGCTGAAGCTCCAATACTCTGGCCTCCTGATGTGAAGAGCCGACTCACTGCTGGGAAAGATTGAAGGGAAGATGATGTTGGCGCTGGGAAAGATTGAGGGCAAGAGGAAAGGGGGATGACAGAAGATGAGATGTTGGGATGACATCACTGACTCAATGGACATGAGTCTGAGCAAACTCTGGGAGACAATGAAGGACAGGGAAGCCTGGAGTGCTGCAAGTCATGAGGCTGCAAAGAGTCAGACATGATTTAGCAACTTAACAACAACAATGTAGTGTAGTGTTAGTCGCTCAGTTGTGTCCAACTCTTTGCAACACCCTGCCAGGCTTCTCCATCCATGCGATATTCCAGGCAAGAATACTGGAGTGAGTGGCCATTTTTTTCTCCAAAGGATCTTCCCAACCCAGGGATTGAACCTGGGTCTCCTGCATTGCAGTCAGACTATTTACCATCTATTTACCATTTACAGGGAAGTTATTTGAGACAAATTCTTAACTTTGCCGCACATAGTGGTGTAAGAGGCCAAGTCAAGCAAATGCATCTATTTGTACGGACTCTATTTGCACTAGTAATATGTCTTCTTCTAGAGAAATGGGCCTGTATCCACAATCATAAGTGATCAAGTGTTGCCTCAGCAGAAGATATAAAAGAGAGGCTCACTGTTCAACTAAGCTCTTGTTGCAAGCTGATTCCTGTCACTTCACGTCCCTTTCACCTCCCCAGTGTTTCTCCATGTCTATCTGTAACAACATTCATTCATTCACTTGTTCCACAAATGTTATTTCCCTTGCTCTGAGGTAGGCACTGGAGATATACTGGTGGATAAAACAAGCATACTCCTTGCTCTCATAGAACATATAGTCTAATGAGAAGAAAGCCAGTAAATGGGAAATAAACAGATAATGAAATACTTATTAAAAAGTTATGTTACAATGAAGAGTGAGCCAAGGCAATCAATGCAAAAGGGAGTACTTTAAATAAGGCAGCAGCAGACTCCTTTTCCTTTAAGTTGAGAACAATGAGAAGTGGCCAGTTTTGTAAAGTTGTGTAAGGATGACAGTCTGTGTTCTGGGCAGACTTGTAAGTGGGAAGCACCAGAAGCAAAAATAAGGAGAGTGATTAGAGGATACTGTGGATGGAATCATCACATGAGATTTGGAGAGGTTCTGGCATAAACTGGAACATAGAGATTTTGAAGGTCAAGAATATGGGATAAATTCTAAAGCCATTGAAGGATTTTTGAGAGTTACCTGACATTTTAAGTGGGTAACAATGTGATACATTTTAAAAACCTGATTCTGGAATAGGAAATGGAGAAGATGTAGAAAAAGACTAGAAGCAATAAGACCATTTTCATGATTACAATCTCCACCCAGAAGGGGACACATTTCATTCCAATGGTTAAGACTCCGCACTTCCAAGGTGAGGGGTGCAGGTTCCAACCCTGGTCAGGGAACTAAGATCCCACATGCCTGGTAGCATAGCCAAGACAAACAAACAAACAAATAAAAGTAAGGGAACACATTTGAAATACATTTCAGATGTAGACTCACTATGGCTTATCATTTGGAGATGGGATACTGAGCACAGACAGAATAAGGGATGCCTCCAAGGATCTTGCTTGAGCAACTGTAGCAGGATGACTGAAGAAGAATGGGCACAGGGGAGTTTCTAGTTAACAAAACAGTTCCAGCTTTTACCAGCTCATCCTTGATCAGAAGAGCAACTAAGTCCCAATTCTCCTCCACAACAACAACAACAAAAGGTATAATAATGTCAAAGACTAAACCAGTCAGATTTCCTCCTGACTACCTGATTGGCAGAGTCTGAGAGTCTGACTTTTCTAGCCACTCTCGAGGTCAGGCGCCCATTTGGGTATTAACACAGCAGTGCTCACAAAAGGTCAGTTTTGTTCAGCGTCTGGAATAGCTTCACCTGCGTATACTCACTTATTGTACACCTGCTGCTTTGAATACTCTCATCAGTTTTATGAAGACTCACTGTGTTTTAGTGATAAACATCTTAAGTTGTCACTTTTGCTTCAAAACTCTAAAAATTGGGTGATACACAGACTGAGAGAGAAAGGCATTATATTTTGAGGATATAATCCCTGCAACAAAATGCTGAGGAACAGGACAAGAGCCTGGCTTGGAAGCCATTTTTGGTATGATTGTTTAAAAAAAGTTTTCACACTGAACTATATTACACTGTCATTAATGCAATGCCTGAGATTTTGAACCACCACTGGTCTAGATGGCTCACACTGACATGTCTTCTTAGAACTATGTCTGACAACCCACAGCCCACTAGTCCGTCAGCTTACAGTAATATTTATGGACACCTTTGAATTCAATCACAAAGCAAGTAAGACACATAGAAGAAGGAAAAGCGACGGCAACTCTTAAATAACACTTGTCTTATTTTTCCATTTTTCTTAGGAATGAAGTGAAGGGTTAAATGCACATTAAAGGAGAAAAAAAAATGCCTGCTATTTGGGAAGCGTGAACTGGGTGGTACAGTTGAAGAAAAAAACTCAAGAAACATCACACAGTAGAGAATTTTCTCTCCCCAACATGAAGCGTCATTTCAGGTTTCCACCTACATATGTCAATTTAATTATAAAACAGATTTTTATAAATCACAAGCAATAATGGGGTGCTGGGTGAGTGGGTGTGTGTGTGTGTGCATGCATGTGTAATTTTTAAATATTCACTGTGCAGATTTTACACTCCAGAGAATTAATCAAACTGTCAGGCCCAAAACCAAAAACTGAAAAGCATGCACAGTGGTATGCCATGGTAACTTAGCAACCAGAGCCGAAGAGGTTAAGACAGAAATTGCTGTCATTTTCTTATATTTGAGAATTTCTACCTGACTGTCTCCCTACTCTCGCCCACCTCCCAAACACACATTCGGATTCCTCCAGGTGGTTGTTCACTGAATCAAATCTTTTATATATTTTAATGATCTTGTGTTTGACAAATTCTATTTGGAGAGGACATGAGGAATCACCTACTGAGTACAGAATTTCAGAGCATCTGTGGATACTTCATTGATCAAAAGTGTGAGTCTTTTGTGCACAACACAGGTGTTACCAACTGGACTGATCATTTCCCATGAGGCTGTGAAACACACATACATTGTGGGCAATTCCTATATATAAGTAAGCTGCTCAAGGGACATAACCAGTTCCATGACAGGTCTGTTCTGGTTCTAAATAGTAATTCCTCTGCCAGGATGACAGTTTTGCAGCAGCCCCTGAATGTGCACCACTGTAGGGCCTTTAGATAGTAGGACCTCTATTGGCAAGGAAATTCCGTCTTAAAATATATAAAGGAGTTCTTGATTGTGAGATCTGAGCAAAGAGCAGAAATTCTTTTAAACAAAGGAGGGCGGGGGGAAAGCATTACTCTGGTACTTCAAATGCAGATCTATTTAACAGTTTACATAATGCCCCAATGGTGTTGAATGAGTGAGGAAAGAGGGGATGGCTTATCTGATCCCTCCAACCTCATCAACACTGGCCTGTCTACTGAGTACTCTTTACATCAGGTTCTCACATCAAGGAAAAGGACCTTACTTGAGGATAGCAGTGGCAAAGGTGAAGTACCACCAACTACATCATTCTCCTTCTCCAGCGCTGTCCTAGGACAAGTTATTTCCTCTAAAACAGATATGACTGGTGATAGAGTGAAGACTTTCTAATCCATCTTGACAGTTGCACGATTGTGCTGCATTTTTGGAGAGCCTTCCTAAAAAAAAGTCAGAATCTAAGGTACTGTGTGAATAAGAAGAATGTGATGATTATGCTAATCATAGAGGTTCCATTTACGACTTGATACGTAGTGCTCCGGCTTCCCAGGTGGTGCCAGTGGACAAGAACGCACCTGCCAATGCACAAGACAGAAGAGATACAGGTTTGATCCCCGGGTCAGGAAGATGCTCTGGAGGAGGGCATGGCAACCCACTCCAGTATTCTTGCCTGGAGAAGCCCATGGACAGAAGAGCCTGGTGGGCTATGGTCCCCAGAGTTGCAAACAGTCAGACATGACTGAAGTACCTTAGCATGCACTCAGTTCGCAGTTTTTCTAGCCCTGAACCTGTCCACCCAAAACAAGTGTGCCAGGCCCCTCGCCCATCTTTCCCAGGAGTGCTAAAACTCAGAAGGGAGGCTTGAATATTGATTGGTTTATGTACCCTTAAGAAGAGCGAGAACTTAGTTATTGGTTTACTGTTATATCTTAAGACAGTTAAATAATTCTAAAAATAAAAATATTGTGGGGCCAGAATTTACTCGAAATGACAAGGCTATTTAATGTATAATTTATTGCTTGCTGTTATTCTGCTATATCATAGTTCTCTCAGTTCATAAAGGCATTAATAATACTTTTCAATTTTTTTCCCTCATTTCCTGTGTGAGTGGGTTTATTAGATTTATGGAAGCCATATATATTTGAGCAGAGATGAGTAGGTATAAATATATCAAAGCAGAAGAATAGCTGTGGGGCTTCTTTGTTTCTTTCTACATGATCTGTACTTTTCTTTTGAGGGGATGTGTATTACTTCCTGAGCCTCAAAAGTCACTGACCACGGACCCCAGTGCTTGTATGTGATACCCAATGATCATCATACTAGGTTTTACTACCCCCAAGTGAGATAGTTTTTCTTCTTTTCCTCCATTGGTGAGACTATGTGGTCGTTTATGTATTCATTCCTATAAAGAGTATTAATTGAGCTCCTTTGGGGCCAGTTTGCAGTCTCAGAAACAAACAGATCAGTTTCCTTACCCAGAGCTGAAAGAAGACGGGGTAAGGCATTCCACACAAACGCAAGACCATGCCTTCTCGGGTCTGCTTGCTCCACTCTTGGTCAAAGGACACAGCAGTAGTATTTCTTGTCCTCTAAGTCAATGAGATCCAAAGAAAGCGTGCACAGCTCCACTGTGGAAGATGATCACCTGGAGTATGGGAAGAAAATATGAGAACTTCCCTTAACATTTTTTTATCTGGGGAAAGGAAATAAATTATGTAGAGAATCACATTAGCTCATTCTCACTTTTCTTCATGCTTTCAAAGGGATCAGATGGTGTACGAAGTGCCCAGAAGAAAGAGGAGGAGGAGCCTGTCATGTAGACGGTTCGACAATGGCATTCCCTTTGCTATTAATGTCACGATATTGTGCACTTTACAATACTGTGCAGTTTACATTTGTCCACTTAATTTACTACATAAGGATTTATGCACGATATTGTGTAGTTTTAACTAAACTATCCCTTGAAAAGGCTTCCCTGGTGGCTCAGCTGGTAAAGAATCTGCCTGCAATGCAGGAGACCCTGGTTCAATGCCTGGCTTGGGAAGATCCACTGGAGAAGGGATAGGCTACCCACTTCAGTATTCTTGGGCTTCCCTGGTGGCTCAGCTGATAAAGAATCTGCCTGCAATGCAAGAGCCTTGGGTTCAATCCCTGGGTTGGGAAGATCCCCTGGAGAAGGGAATGGCTACCCACTCCGGTATTCTGGCCTGGAGAATTCCATGGACTCTATCTATGGGGTCGCAAAGAGTTGGACACGACTGAACAACTTTCACTTTCATCCCTTAAAAATATACAACTGGAAGGTCTTCCCTCGTGGTCCAGTGGTTAAGAAGCTGCCTTCCAATACAGGGACGTGGGTCACAAAACTTAAGATCCCACGTGCCACAGGGCCACTAAGTCCACGCACCACAATGAATAACCTGCGTGCTGCAACTCAGATCCCAATGCAGCCAAATAAAAGTAAAACATTTTTTTAATTCCCTATTCTTAAAAAAGTATATACAACTTGCTTAACATATTCCTGAATGAAAACACTGATGACTAAAAACGATACTGCAAGTATAAAGAACAACAAAAATTGATGGAGTTGACAGTCTATCTTTTTTGCATATTCTCTTTGTAAATTCTACAAGGGGAAAACAATTGAATGTAATGAGGGCTCCCAAAAAGTTCCCAACATTTTTTAGAAATTATTAAGAAAAGCCTTTAAACTATGGATTTATATCCACTACCAATGGATGTCATTAGCTGTGCTTTCTAATGAATTCCAAGTTGAGTGAATCTAGGTATCTTATTAATACATACATTAATGCCTGTATTATATGCACATGCATATAATTTATGAATAAATATGTATACATTTATCATGGTGCATATTCAAAAAGCTGTATTCACAGGGGCCCACGATCAAAAAGTTTGGATGCTACAACTGCAAGCAATCGTGTTGCAGTTCCTCTTCTGTGTTTAGTGAGCAGTCCAGGTACACTGGTGGCTCAGCAGTAGAAAATCTGTGGGTTGAGAAGATCGCCTGGGGAAGGAAACAGCAACCTACTCCAGTCCATGGGGTCACAAGAGCTGGACACGACTTAGCAACTACACCACCACCACCACCAGGGAAACTGGCGCTGGGCACTGAACCACCTTGGCTAATCTGTCTCTTGAATTAGTACTGATCTGCTTAACACGTTGTTTGCAGGTCTTCTCCTGACCCAGAACAGATTATATATCAAACCATGAGGAAACCTCTTGATTTTAATAAGAACTGTTTCACTAATGCCATACAAAACTGCCTCCTGCTAAATTTACAATATATCTTTTCTCTATGGTCTTTTCCTAATTTTGCCTGAAAAGGCTGTCAGCCATTGTCCTTAAACATGACTGGGCCATACTTTCCTGCAACAAATACTTATTAACGACCTGCCGCGGTCTCCTCTGTATCACAGTGCACAAGGGCCATCCCTCAAATAAGCACAAGCATCCTCAGGGCGTCCCCCAAATCACCTTTTGAACCACAGACATCTCACAAGGGGTTATCCCTGTCCGCAAAGAGGGCATGGTCAACCAGGGATTTCCCTCCATGAATGCCTCTTTCCCAAAGCCCATTTCTTCCGTCTCCTGGCTGGCGCATAAACTGCTGGTCCAACCTCCTAGGAACCTCCTAGGAACCTCCCCCGTGAAATCTGAATTCAGTTCCCGGAACAGAGGAGCAGGGAGAGACCGAAGAAAGAAGCAGCCTCTCAGATAGGTGGGCAGCAGGTTTACTCAGCAAGTGAACTTACATACCTGGCTTGTTTGGGTACTGCCAGACAGATTTCCTGGAGAAGGCAATGGCACCCCAGTCCAGTACTCTTGCCTGGAAAATCCCATGGGTGGAGGAGCCTGGTAGGCTGCAGTCCATGGGGTCGCTAAGAGTTGGATAAGACTGAGTGACTTGACTTTCACTTTTCACTTTCATGCATTGGAGAATGAAATGGCAACCCACTCCAGTGTTCTTGCCTGGAGAATTCCAGGGACGGGGGAGCCTGGTGGGCTGCAGTCTATGGAATCGCACAGAGTCGGACACAACTGAAGTGACATAGCAGCAGCAGCAGAGATTTCCGAACCCTCCGGCCAGTCTTTTAAGTATCTTTAGAGGCTTTAGCGCTGTTCTTGCCTGGAGAATCCCAGGGACGGGGGAGCCTGGTGGGCTGCCGTCTATGGGGTCGCACAGAGTCGGACACGACTGACGCGACTCAGCAGCAGCTGCAGCAGCGCTGTTCAATCACGTCCACCATGCGGACGGACCCGCAACATGTTGGTCTTTGATGACTGCCTCCTAAAAAATGGCTCCCACTGTGGGAAGGGAGGGCAGATGGTAAATTTCAAGGACAGGGAGGAGCCAAGGGACCTCTGATTGCCCAGACCCAGCTCGCAGGTCAACCTGCAGTCACCTCCTGTCAGTTACCTGCTCCGACGCCAGGGTTTCTCCTTATTGGCACTGCTACTGGTATTGATGGCTTTGTTGTGGAGCTGTTCTGTGCATGGTGAAATGTTTAGCAGCATCCCTGGCCTCCACCCACTAGATGCCAGTAGGAAGCCCTCCCCTCCCAATGAAAACTGTCGCCAGACATCACCAAGTATGTTCTGGAGGGCAAGATCATTCCCACTTGAGAACCGGCTGTGTCAGGGCTCCATGGTAAAACAACAGTTTGTTAATGGTAGAAGATATTAGGCAGGGAAAATTTAAATAGGGCCGTCTGTGAGAGTCACTCTGAGGAGGAGATTTACAAGCTGACATGTGAAGAATGAGAAGAAGCCAGTCCCCTGATGCAGGTGGGGAAGAGCATTCTAGGTAGCAGAAATGGCAAGCGCAAAGGCCCTGAATCTTGAGCTTCCTGGACCCCAGAAAAGGAAACAAGACTAGGAGGTGCTCCTGTTAGTGGTGAGAAGGAAGGTTGGAGACATTGGCCAAGGCTAGATTACACAGGATCTGACAGACTCCTGGGAAGATCAGTTCTGGGAAAGATCCTAGTTATCAGCCGTTCCATGGGCTTAGAAGGAAGCTGCCATGCCTAGCTTTGTGTGGCACTGAAGGAACTGATGGTATTGAAAGTCATAGATGAATTAATCTCTCTAATAAGAATTTTTATTTTGGAGCCTGAGGGCAGTGACTAGTGAGACACAAGTACAAACACACAGGTAGAATTTAGTTTATGGAGCGGAGGGTTGGTTTCTGCAATAAATAGACTATTATTTAGACAGTGAATATTCAGAATATTCAGGCACTGTTGCTAGAAATGAAAAGTTGGTGAGGGCAGAAAACTGAGACGTAATTTCTACAGCTCAGAAATTGTATTTGCTAATTTCTGTAAGAAAATACTTGAGAAATTAATCTGCTGGGTTCTAATTTGCACAAGTAACTTTGTGCATCCCCAGATCTCTAACTTGACCTGCTTTTTTGGGGGAAAGTACTTGCTTGGCAGCTTCAAATATATGAATTTCAGTTTCTTAATCTGTAAAATGCTGGGCTCTTTAAGGCATGTTGAATACCTAAAATGCTCCATTTCTCTGATCTTTTGCCCCTTCATAGTAAATATAATTTAACTTTTGTGAAATCTTCATAACTATGTAGAATAGTTAGAATTTTTCTCTTTGTTCTTGCTATATGGATTACTTGGATTTGAGTTTGAGATAATCTACAATCCCAGGCTGCTTTCATAACTCAATTTCTTTGTCAAAACCTAAGGTGAAACTGGCAGGTGCTTTTGGTTCATTATTCAGCCAAAGATGTATCCAAGAACAATTTGCTGAAAAGAAATAAGAAACTTTCTCGTCTGCCAAACTTCCTCTTGCCTGCTGCTCTTGACAGATATTTCTACAGGAAAAAAAAAATCTATAAACACAGATTTTAAAAAGCAACAGTTGTTTCTGTTCAAGTTCCCATCACATGTGACCTGATTTTTCAATCTTCTGTGAAGTCTGGACCCTGGTTTCCCAGTGAGAGCCAAAGCAAAGTGCTTTCAGGAGTCTCCATATCTGTCTGTTTGCAAACCCTGCCCTGTTTGCCCATTAGGCAGACATCTGGCTTGGGGACCCAGCACAGCTTCCTCCTGGAGCCTCAGTCTGAGATAGGGGCCAAGCTGTACCCTGTCAGAATGCATCTGAAGATGCAGAGGTCACTGTCGGGTGGGATACATGGGCTTGTTTCTGACACCAGAAATAAACAGAAAACAGTTGGGGATAATGGGTGGCCTGAGGCTAATACTGTTTTCTGAAAAGGTAAGGAGGGTAAAGGGTTCTGTGATCTACCAACTGCCCTTGGAAAAGCTGTTACAAGGGGAGTGATTCTGTGTGTGTGTGTGTGTGTGTGTGTGTGTGTGTGTATGGAGTGTGGGGGGGAGTGGTTAGAGAGGACATGAGTAAGTAATTAATATCTGCTAACTGTAGGCTATCATCAAATCATTCTCATCTCCAATAATTCCTCTGCCCTTTCAAGTCCTTCCTTCCTTAACTTTCTTTTTAAAGAGCAACTTCTGCAAGAAGTGACCGTGTGTTACCAGTCTATACTCCTATCATTAATATCTGCTCTTTGCTATAGTTATTTATTGATGCTACCACCTGACATTTTGGACAAAAATAATACTTTCAGATGGAGAAGGGAAATGGCACCCCATTCCAGTATTCTTGCCTGGGAAATCCCGTGGACAGAGAAGCCTGGCTATAGTCCATGGGGTCACAAAAAATTTCAACAAGACTTAGTAACTAAAAAACAACAATACTTTCAGAGACAAATTTAGAAATTTTGTAAGGTGCTTCTATATTCTGAAAAAGAAAATTCTGATGCTCTCCTTACGCTATCTGGAGCTGATAATGTCCTTGATCATTTCAACACTCTAAGAAAAATACTACTTTGTATTAGTTCATTATTGCTGTCTGATAGATCATCCCTAAACACAGTGGTTTAAAACAACACTCCTTTATTAGTTTACAGTCCCACGACTTGAAAATGTAAACCCTTTCATCTCCTGGTCTTCTGGTTGGGCTCCCTGTACAGTCGAATGCTTGTCAGCTAGGCAGTGCTGCTACTGGGGTTGTCTGGCTGTTGGATGGAGTGATGCTGGGGACAGAATTATGTGTCTGTTGTCTTCCAGAAGGCTAGCCCAGGCATGTTTACGAGTGGTTGCAAGAGTCTAAGAAAGCAAACAGGGCTTGATTCAGAACTGCTGTGATAAGTGCCTACCTAAAGCAAATCACAGGCAGAGGCTCAACTCACCATGTAGAGAATTAAACTCATGGTTTGATAGGACCATGGCAAAGTGAAAAGTGTAACTCAGTCAGTCATGTCCAACTCTTTGTGACCCCGTGGTCTCTAGGCCACCAGGCTCCTCTGTCCATGGAGTTCTCCAGGCAAGAATATTGGAGTGGGTTGCCATGCCCTTCTCCACGGGATCTTCTCCACCCAGAGATCAAACCTGAGGCTCTTGCATTGCATGTAGACTCTTTACCAACTGAGCCACCAGGGAAGCCCCGGAAGATCACGGCAAATTCACCTCCCAAAGGCTGTGGATACAGAGAGGCACTGTTGCCAAGCTACCTCGGCGCTCAGTACTACACACAACATACAGGGTACCTTGCGTACCTTGTCGCCAATTTTTACAAGGACCCAGTAAATTAAATACCATTTTAGAGGTGGAAAAAAAAAAAACCCACAAAGTTTAAAGAGACTAAGTAGCTTGCCCAAGATCATACATAATAAACAAACCTACTCTGAGTTGGTCCAATATTTGTAGAACCTCAAATCTTTACTTTTTGTATTCCTATTTGATACATGTTTTTTTCAGTTTTCACAGTTAACAAATTCTGTTAAATTCTGTTCTCAAATTCTAGTATCTTTCTTCCCTCATCTCTTTTCAAAATCTCATTTAACTGTATTGGTGCAACCATACAATTTATTCCAGGGTTCTCTTATTTAAAAGGAAATTTGAGAGTTGCTAGAGTTGGTAAAAACTGAAACTAAACACTGTAGTCTTAAGTAAAACCTAAATAGTCTTCTATAATATGAATTTATTTCATGCTGAAAATATTTCTTAGCTATTGTCTAAGCTTCACGAATATAGCAGAGTCCAGAGGTGGTGGCAGTGAAGGGTACAAAAGACAAGTCGATATAATTAGGAGGATGAGAACAAGGAGATGGTGAATATTCTAGAATAGATGTGCAATTGTAGTGCTTCCTCATATCTTGACTCTGCCTAGGGTGAGTGCCTTGCACATGGTGAGTGTCCTGGAAGTCAGAACACTTGAATCCTGAGGCCCCTGGCACAACTAACTGAAGTTGGTGCATCACTTTATTGTCTAGACCTTAATTTCTCCACTAATGACATAAGAGTGTTAAGAGTTGTAAGCAACTCTGGATATGAACTATTCCTACATTCTGACCCATGGCCTTCAGACACATGGAGGAGGGGACTTCTAGGGCTGCAATTCAACCAGCCTGCCTTGCTGGGCTCTGCTTGCCAGAGTCAAATGCAATCTTTTCGAAACTTTTCAGAGTCAGGCTTTCACGGAAATGTGAGCATTCCATGTATCTTCCAAAAGGCATGCCTTTTTCTAATTCTCATAAATTTTCGATTGGTTAGCCTGTGTACCACCCTTAATGATCTCTGCTCACTGTCTCTAGCATCTCACTCCCGGTACATGGTTTATGCTCTCCTCTTGAACTGTGGATTCTGTAATTACCACTTCCTTCTAATTGAGTACAAGCACATGCGACAGTAGCCATGCTTCATCCCCATAAAAACATCAGCTAATGTTTGCTAATTGTCAGTGACATCCTCCCCTCTTCTCCCTGATGTCTGAGATCAACTCCCCTTTGGAAGGAACAAGTCAAGAGAAGGCCTGATGGGGATGTTTAGGGAAACATTGGTTGGGCAACTTCTGCTTGGGGAGAAACACTTCATGGAGCCTTTTCTGGCTTCTATCATCAGAGCAGTAAGACTTTAACATTTCAAATGAAAGTGTGAGCTGGGGGACAAGATCATGAACAGCATGAAGAACAAGGCACAAAGAATCCTCATGCCCAGCAGATGCCCAGGTTTGGCTCTAGATTGGGATCACTGCAGATGGTGACTGCAGCCATGAAATTAAAAGATACTTACGCCTTGGAAGAAAAGTTATGACCAACCTAGATAGCATATTCAAAAGCAGAGATATTACTTTGCTGACTAAGGTCCGTCTAGTCAAGGCTATGGTTTTTCCAGTAGTCATGTATGGATGTGAGAGTTGGACTTTGAAGAAGGCTGAGCACCGAAGAATTGATGCATTTGAACTGTGGTGTTGGAGAAGACTCTTGAGAGTCCCTTGGACTGCAAGGAGATCCAACCAGTCCATTCTGAAGGGGATCAGCCCTGGGATTTCTTTGGAAGGAATGATGCTGAAGCTGAAACTCCAGTACTTTGGCCACCTCATGAGAAGAGTTGACTCATTGGAAAAGACTCTGATGCTGGGAGGGATTGGGGGCAGGAGGAGAAGGGGACGACAGAGGATGAGATGGCTGGATGGCATCACTGACTCGATGGACGTGAGTCTGAGTGAACTCCAGGAGATGGTGATGGACAGGGCGGCCTGGCATGCTGCGATTCATGGGGTCGCAAAGAGTCGGACACAACTGTGTGACTGAACTGAACTGAACTGAGCTGATAGCACTTGGGACCAGAAAATCAGGTTTTCATTAGAAGACTCACTTGCTGTCTCTGCAACCTATACAGATCTCACTCAGGGATCCATGACAACAGCAGATACCTACAAGGTTCATGGCATCAGATGCTGGTCAGTTTGGGCTAAGTAATAGAAATAAGTCCTCAAAGAGCATTATGAACTCTGCTTAGGTCAAGTCTTACTTCTGCGGCAGTGGTTTAATCATTCAGCCATGTCTGACTCTTTGTGACCCCAATGACTGTACCTGCCAGGCTCCTCTGTCCACGGGATTTCCCAGGCAAAAATACTGGAGTGGGTTGTCATTTCCTTCTCCAGGATATCTTCCTAACTCAGGGATTGAACCTGGGTCTCCTGCATTGCAGGCAGTCTGCTACATTGCAGGCAGATTCTTTACCTTACTGAGTCATTTAGGACGATTCCTGCTAATAGTACACTTGTCACATCCATGAGCTGAGCATTTCCGATTCTAAATTTGCTCTAACCACCTCAAGTGACTGTTTTTCTAAAAGGGCTACACGCTATTATTAAATAACAACATGGAGTTGGTATTCGAGTCCTGAGTTTTGTGGTACATTTTTTTTTCCAAATCAAATACTTACTTTTTAATAATAAGGATAACAATAGCTGTTAGTGTATTATTCTGCCAGGACTCCATAACAAAATATCACAGAATATGTGGATAAACCACAGACATCTACTGTCTTTCAGTTCTGGAGGCTAGAAGCCCAAGATTGGGGTGTCAGCAGGTTTGGTTTCTTCTGAGGCCCCTCTCCACGGACTGCAGACAGTTACCTTCTCACTGTGTCCACACGTGATCTTTGTAAGCAAGTACTCCGGCTCCCTCTCTGTGCACTAATCATGTCATGTTGGAGTCAGGCTCAATTTAAAGACCTTATTTTAACTTAACCGCCATTTAAAACACCTTCTCTCCAAATACAGTAAGTCCCCAACATACAAAACTTCAAGTTGCAAGCTTTCAAATACGGGTTCGTGCATTTGCACGTCCCATCACGTGAGTTAGTTCACGTGTTGCGTGTGTGCATCCTCCACCAGCGGCTGTGCTTCTGTGCACTTTCCTGTACGGTACTGTATAGAGTCCCGTAGTGCAGTCTCTTTGTTTCAAGCTGAGGATGTCCAGAAGCAAACATAGAAACAGCAGCATATAGCCAATTGTGTTAGCCAGCTGGGTACTTTGGCTAACTTTGTTGGACTTATGAAAAAATCAGACTTACATTCTCAGAACAGAACTCATTTGGATATAGGGGAGTTACTGTACAATTGTTTCTGAGTACCGAGGGCTAGGGCTCCAATATGTAAATCTTGGGGGACACAATTCAGCCTATTTACAGTTCCCAGCCTTTATTTCTGCCAGATATGACTCTACTTGCTTTACAAAAATTAAGTCCACAGTTTCTCCACCTCAGCAATAGTGACGTTTTGGTCTTGATAATTCTTTGTGGGGGTTGGATGGGAGGCTTCCCTGAGCACTGTAGGATGTTTAGAATCATCCCCTGCTGATGCCAGTATCAACCATTAGATGCCAGAAGCATCTGCCTACCTTGTCCTTTGTAGTGATCACCAAAAACACATCCAAACATCATCAAATCCTCCATGGGGGACAAAATGGTCACAACTGAAGACCATGTGTTAAATCTAACCTATATACAACATTCCAAATTAAAGTTTAATATCCCCACTTTATAAAGAAAGATGTTAAGATCAAAGTAAGAATCACTGGTTGAGGTCACATGGAGATCAAGTGACAAAGCCTGGATTTGAACCCTGGTTATTTTTTCCATAACATGAATCTACTCATTAGTGTCTACCTTCCTCTTCTCTAGCCTTCAACTTTCAACCATTTCTGATCTAGTTCACACCTTGAAGTGTGAAACACAGGGTTCAAAATTACCAGCAATTAACCATGTGAGGAGACCATTTTATGTCTTTATGAAAATCCAAACCATAAATTCTTGTGCCTTCCCCAAATCCTGAGCTATCAGTGTGTCAGACTGTCAGCTTGACAGAGTACCAACGCTATCATCCAAAATGGTCTTGGGGACTTCCCTGGCCTTCCAGTGGTTGAGACTTCAGGCTTCCAGTGGAGGGGGCACAGGGTCAAACACTGGTCAGGGAACTAAGATCCCACATACCAGGTGGACCTGCTGAAAAAGACTTTTTTAAAATTAAAATATCATTTGATCAAAGCTATCTTTAAAAAATAAAAAGATAAAATGGTCATGGATCACTGAGAACTGGATTAGAGGATATATCTCAAGAAAACAGATGACAAGCCTTAGCCTAATCCAACCATCCATCTACCTCTAAAATGTAGGACAGCCTAATTTTAAAGAAGAATTTTAAAGGAGCCAGAGAGTTTAGGATATTGGCCATTGACTATGCAAAGATATAGGTATAGAATTAAGGTTTAAGTTCTGCCTTGTGAGAAATTAAGGATGAAAAATGCCTGGTCAGTGCACCCCAGAGAATGTGACAGCTTCAGAGTAATGACTGTCTTTTCTTTAAAGCCCATAGGTTCATCAAATATTCCTGAACTTCAAATAGCTTCCAGCAAGGAGAGAAAACTAAATGATTGTGTGAGTGTGTACACTGAAGGATTCTGGGAGAGCTTCATTCCGAACTCTCAAGAGGTAATCTTTACTTCCCCACCTTGAAGCACAAGACCTGATTGACTTTATCTTAGCATACCAATAAACGTTGTATTGGCCGTACAAACAGTCAGCTATAGTATAAACCCAACTCCAGTATTTAAATCCTTGACCTTCCATGTCAGCGATTCTTACAAGCAAGCTCCGATGTGCCCTGTGAAGTGTCTCCTTTTTATTGGCTCTAAATTTACTATCTGATCACTTTGTAGCTCCTACACTCATCGCACCATGAGACAACATATAAATGGCCTGTTCCAGAGACCTTCATATTTTGGAACATCTTTATCTATCCAACTCTTGACTACTCCTTCTGCTCCAACTCTTCCATATGGTAATGAATCTCCTGGGGAAGGCATCATTTTTTAAAATACAGATTTGAAGCAAATAAGAGAAAAACCTTCATGCCAATTGAAACTGATACCAAGCTGAATCCTCTGGTATAAATGTTCTGCTTTATCTGTTAGTTTATTAGGAAATAATGTTTACTTTAAAATATTTCTAATCCCCAACTGTTTATACTATAGTTTCTTAAGGGTGCTCTCCAAAACTGAATTTTGGAGACAGATCTCTAAATAAATAAATCTTTATAGGGACTGCCAATAGAGGCATTATTTATTTGTAAGGGTGTATTTTATTTTATTGACTCATAGTTGACTTACAATGTTGTGTTAGTTTTGGGTATACTGCAAAGTGATTCTTGTTAGAAAACAGGAGTTTTAGATTTTTTCCTCTGAGTTATATCTGAATTATATGTATATACCTGATATGCATATATGTATAATACCACCCTTATGGCAGAAAGTGAAGAGGAACTAAAAAGCCTCTTGATGAAAGTGAAAGAGGAGAGTGAAAAAGTTGGCTTAAAGCTCAACATTCAGAAAACTAAGATCATGTCATCTGGTCTCATCACTTCATGGGAAATAGATGGGGAAACAGTGGAAACAGTGTCAGACTTTATTTTTGGGGGCTCCAAAATCACTGCAGATGGTGACTGCAGCCATGAAATTAAAAGATGCTTACTCCTTGGAAGGAAAGTTATGACCAACCTAGATAGCATATTCAAAAGCAGAGACATTACTTTGTCAACAAAGGTACATCTAGTCAAGGCTATGGTTTTTCCAGTAGTCATGTATGGATGTGAGAGGGACTGTGAGAAAAGCTGAGCACCAAAGAATTGATGCTTTTGAACTGTGGTGTTGGAGAAGACTCTTGAGAGTCCCTTGGACTGCAAGGAGATCCAAGCAGTCCATTCTAAAGGAGATCAGTCCTGGGTGTTCATTGGAAGGACTGATGTTGAAGCTGAAACTCCAATATTTTGGCCACTTCATGCAAAGAGTTGACTCATTGGAAAAGACTCTGATGCTGGGAGGGATTGGGGGCAGGAGGAGAAGGGGATGACAGAGGATGAGATGGCTGGATGGCATCACCGACTCAATGGACATCAGTTTGGGTGAACTCCGGGAGTTGGTGATGGACAGGGAGGCCTGGCGTGCTGCAGTTCATGGGGTTGCAAAGAGTCAGACACGACTGAGCAACTGATCTGATCTGATATATAGCTGATACATCAGATATGTATATGTATATATCTGAATTATATGTACATATATATTCTTTTTCATATTCTTTTCCCTTATAGGTTATTGCAAAATATGAAGTATATAGTTCCCTGTGCTATACAGTAAGTCTATACGAGTGCATTTTACTGATTTGTTTATTTAGTTTTGGCTGCACTGGGTCTTTGTTGCTGCACAGGAGGCTGTGCTGTAGTTGGGGTGGACAGGCTTCTCACTGTGATAACTTCTCTTGCTGCAGAGCACATGCTCTGGGGAACACAGGCCACAGTAGCTGTGGCTCAGGCGCTCCAGAGCGCAGGCTCAAAAACTGGCCACCAGCTTAGTTGCCCTGAGGCATGTGGAATCTTCCCAGACCAGGGATCGAACCCACGTCCTCTCCACCGGCAGGCAGATTCTTAACCAATGGATCCCCAGGGAAAGCCCTATAAAGGTGTGTTTTAAATACTCCATGAAAACTACCTAGCCCTATTCCTTTCCCTCTTGAAAATATTTCTCCTTTTTTATTGTTTTGACACTTTAATTTCTATTTTATTACAGGTTTGTTTTTGTTTTTGTTTTAATTATCAACTTACCAAGGAAAGATGATAGATTGTTCTCCCTGGCCTGGGAGCATCTGTGCCCATGAGTCTTAACCAGAGTCTCTCAAAATCACTGTTGAAGATTTTTCTGAACCTTAGCCTTTGATTTGTCTCCCTGCAGAGACGCAGGTCCTCTGATATGCTATGAGTCTCAGAGTTACTTTCACCAAAGACAGCCATCATATCGCTCAGGTAGATCAGGGCTATAAAGTAATATTAAAACCCACCAGTCTAGTGAAGAATATGTATTCCAGATTGAGTGGGGGTCATTAGAAAACAGAGTCTTAGATTTTCCCCCTGAGTATCTCATCTTTGTGTACACACGCTACTCCCTCATCCGGGAAGTCCTTTCGACTTTTCTGATTCACCTTTAAGTGCCTGGCTCAGTCATCTTCACTCTGGGATGCCGGCTCCAGGCTACCAAGCATTTGTACCAGCTTCTGTGTTCTCCTCAAACCTTGAAGTTAATTTTTGATGCCTTGCACAAAATCCTTGCAAAGTTTGCTCTTCCTCTTCCTCGACTTCCAAGTCTTGAAATTTAGGGATGATAGAGATCATATCTTTATATCTCGAGTACAAAAAAGCCTGCCTGGCTTACAGTGAGGGATCAATATGGGCCACTGAATGGATGAAAACGGATGCTTCAGGGAGAGGACAGGCTGAGTTTGAAGGAATTGAGAAATGGATTGTAGGGAGAAGTGTGAACAACACAAAGACCACCTAGGGGCCCCTTAACACGCTGAGGACAAAGACCAAAAAACCTAAGATGAATCTTCTCTGCTTCACAAATCTGTCCCTAGCCTGTTAGAAATTAACAGGAAGCAGAAAAAGCATCACTTTAAGTGTGAAGGTGTCAAGACTGCTTCTTTAGCTCCCAGTGTCCAGCAGTCCATTCTTCCTAATTTGGGGTGAGAGGGTAGATGCTAAGATTGCACCCCACTTGTAAGTACTGATAATTTTCTTGCTCCAGCCTCAACACGGCGAGCCAGAGGAGATGGCACTGGTGATGGGTTAAAAATAATAGAGATGCTCTGAAAGTATGATGAAAGCTTCAGGGTAAATATTATTTTAACATCAGAGGCTGCGGCAATAAGACTAAGCCCTAGACCTTATGAAAAAATAATGAGAAACATTTGAGAATATTGTTGTTTATAATAATAATAAAAAAAGGAAGAATGTTATCATTTAAGTCCATCAAAACTGAAGCAGCCTGACAGACTCCATAAAAAGCAGAGTTCCAGGAGCAGATGGAGACTTCCTTTGCTTTACACACGGTGACTGGGGGAAACTTCTCTCCTCCTTTACCTTTATATCAGAAAATTACCATGAGAGCAGGGCTCGTGGCTCTGCAGCAAAAAGAGAGAGAGAGAGAGAGAGAGAGAGAAAAGGCTGGATTCCTTAAATCTTACCTGACTTTGCAGATAATCGCTTGCCCAGATGCCCAAGGTGAGTGGAAATTGAAATGGTCCTCACCAACGGTAAAAGCAAGATGGTTCCCTCCTGAAAAATGCCTAAAATATACATGTGAACTCTGTCCCTGTGGCTGGCTACCCTGTTCCTCATCTGAATACCCTACTTTCATTCTCTGAGTCCCAGGGTTCTACAAGCAACTTATGCAGCTCAATTCCAGAAAAATAAACGACCCAATCAAAAAATGGGCCAAAGAACTAAATAGACATTTCTCCAAAGAAGACATATTGATGGCTAACAAACACATGAAAAGATGCTCAACATCACTCATTATCAGAGAAATGCAAATCAAAACCGCAATGATGTACCATTTCACACCAGTCAGAATGGCAGCGATCCAAAAGTCTACAAGCAATAAATGCTGGAGAGGGTGTGGAGAAAAGGGAACCCTCTTACACTGTTGGTGGGAATGCAAACTAGTACAGCCACTATGGAGAACAGTGTGGAGATTCCTTTAAAAATTGCAAATAGAACTGCCTTATGACCCAGCAATCCCACTGCTGGGCATACACACTGAGGAAACCAGAATTGAAAGAGACACGTGTAGCCCAATGTTCATCACAGCATGGTTTATAATAGCCAGGACATGGAAATAACCTAGATGTCCATCAGCAGATGAATGGATAAGAAAGCTGTGGTACATATACACAATGGAGTATTACTCAGCCATTAAAAAGAATACATTTGAATCAGTTCTAATGAGGTGGATGAAACTGGAGCCAATTATACAGAGTGAAGTAAGCCAGAAAGAAAAACACCAATACAGTATACTAACACATATATATGGAATTTAGAAAGATGGTAATGATAACCCTCTATGTGAGACAGCAAAAGAGACACAGATATATAGAACAGACTTTTAGACTCTGTGGGAGATGGAGAGGGTGGGGTGATTTGGGAGAATGGCATTGAAACATGTATACTATCAGGTAAGAAACGAATCGCCAGTCTATGTTCGATACAGGATACAGGATGCTTGGGGCTGTTGCACGGGGATGATCCAGAGAGATGATATGGGGTGGGAGGGGGGTTCAGGATTGGGAACTCATGTACACCCATGGCTGATTCATGTCAATGTATGGCAAAACCAATATAGTATTGTAAAGCAAACTAAAGTTAAAAAAAAAAAAAAGCCAGTGAAAAGCAAACACAAAGTTGGCCAAGTCACAAATTAGGAGCAGATTCTGTTTGGAGAAAACCTTGGGTAAAATTACACACACCTGCATAAGACCTGAAATTGGAAAGCAGGTGAGCGACCATAAGGAGGAAACACTCCAGTCTGGGGGAACCGCAGGGAACACAGAACCCCAGGGGAAGTGAGAAACAGAGTGACCCAGTTGCTCCAGGGCACCCTTTGTGGGTTCTCTGAACGTTCCTGGCAGCAAGTTAGTATTGGGATTAAAATAGCAAAAGGTGGGGGGTGGAGGGGCTTTTTCCCCTTCACCTGCTAGAGCTCCTATCTACAAAAATCACAGAACTGGGCAAAACACCTTACTAGAGTTTGTATTAAATTATTATTATTTTTTAATTTATTTATTTTTTATTTTACTTTACAATTCTGTATTGGTTTTGCCATACATTGACATGAATCCACCACGGGTGTACATGCATTCCCAAACTTGAACCCCCCTCCCACCCGCCCTCCCCACAACATCTCTCTGGGTCATCCCCGCGTATCAGCCCCAAGCGTGCCATATCCTGCATCGGACATAGACTGGCAATTAGATTCTTACATGATATTATACATGTTTCAATACCATTCTCCCAAGTCATCTCACCCTCTCCCTCTCCCACTGAGTCCAAAAGTCCGTTATACACATCTGTGTCTTTTTTGCTGTCCTGCATACAGGGTCATCATTGCCATCTTTCTAAATTCCATATATATGTGTTAGTATACTGTATTGGTGTTTTTCTTTCTGGCTTACTTCACTCTGTATAATTGGCTCCAGTTTCATCCATCTCATCAGAACTGATTCAAATGTATTCTTTTTAATGGCTGAGTAATACTCCATTGTGTATATGTACCACAGCTTTCTTATCCATTCATCTGCTGATGGACATCTAGGTTGTTTCCATGTCCTGGCTATTATAAACGACCCAATCAAAAAATGGGCCAAAGAACTAAATAGACATTTCTCCAAAGAAGACATATGGATGGCTAACAAACACATGAAAAGATGCTCAACATCACTCATTATTAGAGAAATGCAAATCAAAACCACAATGAGGTACCACTTCACACCAGTCAGAATGTCTGCGATCCAAAAATCTGCAAGCAATAAATGCTGGAGAGGGTGTGGAGAGAAGGGAACCCTCCTACACTGTTGGTGGGAATGCAAACTAGTACAGCCACTATGGAGAACAGTGTGGAGATTCCTTTAAAAATTGCAAATAGAACTACCTTATGACCCAGCAATCCCACTACTGGGCATACACACTGAGGAAACCAGAATTGAAAGAGACACATGTACCCCAATGTTCATCACAGCATTGTATTAAATTATTATCACAAAACCTAATAGAGGACTGACAAACTCTGGCATCGAGGTGTCCCCATCAGAACTCAAATTCCCAGATACGGTCAAAGCTCAGTTTTTGCTTCTCTGTTATCTGGCTGTTCCTGAACTCCTCTAAAGAGAAGCTGTGACTTTTTGAGTGACATGGTGGATGGTGAAATAAATGGAATTTATGAACATGCCCTCTCTTCGCAGGATGTTCCCTATGCTGAGGAACTGAACAAACTAAATCTAAACTAGGGGCAAGGAGTGATTACTGTCAAGAGTGAATAGTCCAGTGTAAAGAGCACATGACTGGTGGCATGCTCCGTGATTCGAAACTGATTGTGGCAGAAACTGCCGTGTGCTTGCTGAAACTGGCCTCATTTTCCTCTTGGGCACAAAATAGACTACATTTACCATATTCCTTTGCTGTTTAAAGTGGCCATATTACTAAGCACTGGCCCACAGAATCATGGAATATGAGTTGAAGTGATATTTGTCATTTTCATGCCTGGCCCATAAAAATGAACTTTCTCTTTCCCTATCTACTGGCCGAATGAAGGAGACGCAATGCAGATCACCTAGAGAAGGGTGCAACCACACGACGGAAGGATGCTGGGTCCCCGCAGGGCCACGTGGAATACCTCTCCCTGATGGCAGATACGTCCAGTGAACTCTGCGTGAGTGTGAATGTTTTCTTTGTTAAGCTGCTTGGATGTAGGCAGTCTATTAACACAGCTTGCTTCATTTACCCTAATCAAAGTAAGTGCTTATAGGATGAACTTCATGGCTTCAGTTTCTTCATCTTTAAAAAAGGGCTATTATCCTTCCCTTTGGGCTTCCCAGGTGGCTCACGGGTCAAGAATCTGCCGGCCAATGCAGGAGACACAAGAGACCCTGGTTTGATCTCTGGTTGAGGAAGATCACATGCAGGATGGCATGGCAACCCCCTGGAGAATTCCATGCAAGGAGCCTGGTGGGCTACAGTCCATGGGGTCAAAAAGAGTCGGAGGTAACTTATCAGCTAAACAACAGCAAAAAATTTGTTACATTTGACATTCTTTTCTGTCACTTAGTTACATCCTAAGGCTTCATCTGAAGCCGGAGAGAAATCTATTCAGAGCGCCATACACTGTTCCTGATAAGCACTGTCAGGACCCAGAAGATACAAACAAGCAGAACTCTCATTTCTTCTCAAGCATTTTGTCTCTGTGTAGATCTAAAGACTGAGAGTAAACGCAATAACAAAGCTAGTGAGAAAGCAACTTCTTCTAAGTTATTATTTATGTGTGCATCTGTGTGTTTATTCAGAGATACAAGTTAATAGATTTTTTTGGTATAATCAGATGCAAAATGTTAGGCACCTTATTTGGGAAAAGAAAAGAATGTGTGAACTTGACCTTACGTTGGCTTGTTCATCCAAATGGTCACATTTGGACACATAAGCAGCCAGAGAGTTTCATATACATAGAACAATGCACTTAACTAAATACTATCTGGATTGGTCGGTTGGTCAATTCTGAATGAATAAAAGCAATAGAAAGCAAAATAGACTTTGTTTTAGAAAAAGGCAGTCAATCACCCTTTAATTTTCCCCTTAAGAGCACTTAAAAAATGATATAACTTGGATTTACTTCTTGTTTACCTAAAGAAACATTTGCATCAGCATCTGGAGGCATTCCTATGAAATACACATGTATTTTAAAACACCTGTAAAATGACCCAGTGCAGCTCCGTCAGGCCCATGGTACATGAAATGCAAAATAAAAATAAAAACAATTTCCAGCTTCTTCTTTTCCCTAACAAGCAGGAAAACCTATTTTAATACCTGAATATTCAGCTGTAATGTGTGTAATTTTGTAGTCCCGCCATAAAGAATATATTTCCTCCTTGTACAAAGACATAACAGATGCAATTAGAGGATATTATATTGTCATATGCATCAGAGGAATAGAGTTGGTATTAAACCTTCCACATGGCACTCAGGCACGAAGGCATCAGAAAAGGAAATGGCATCACTCAGAACCCCTTTCACCTTTCAACCCCGGGGGGCCTCATTATATCCGGGGGAAGGTATTTGTAAAAGTCAAATGCAGAATGGGCTGTAGCTTGGTGGGGAAAAGAAGAAGGCTCACTTGTCAGAAGCAGCACCCTCTCAAGGACTGGGTGAAGTGCTGATTTTACATGCTTTGTTGATCTCAGATACTGCGGGGATAGGATGGGAGAGGTTTGATAGATGAGACAGCCCATTTAAGATCCCAGACAAGGGTAGGTGATGGTGTTGAATAACAATGACCAGAGAATAGTTCATGCACCATCACTTGCAAATCCTGATTACAGACAAGACACCTACAAATGACTCTGAGATTTGAAGGTACCACCGTCCATGTTTGATCAGCAACTTGGAGCAGCCTCTGCAGGGTCATCAACTGCCAGTCTTCATTGTATTAATATTCTAGGTTTCATATTCATTCAGATGAAAAAGTAATGAAACTTCAAAACAATGTAATCATATTATGGTATGTCTAAACCTAGCTTCTAAGACACCCCCTGTGCTTTGGATAATGCTTTGTGTCATTCAGCAAGACATTTTTTCTTGCTGCATTAGATTTTGTAAAAAGCCAGAGAAATAGTGATATCTGTGCAGCTTTTTTGAAGGATGCTTCTCAATTCCTGAAATATATTTTTCTTGCATAGAACTTTCTTCTCTATACATGGGAAGAGAAGCTGATTTGAAGGGAAATTGAATTTCTTTCATTTCAAACTAGCCCATATCCAAACAATGTATTTTTAAATTCTTGCTGCTGCTACTGCTAAGTCGCTTCAGTCGTGTCCAACTCTGTGCGACCCCACAGATGGCAGCCCACCATGCTCCCCCATCCCTGGGATTCTCCAGGCAAGAACACTGGAGTGGGTGCCATTTCCTTCTCCAATGCATGAAAGTGAAAAGTGAAAGTGAAGTTACTCAGTCGTGCCCTACTTTCAGCGACCCCATAGACTGCAGCCTACCAGGCTCCTCCGTCCATGGGATTTTCCAGGCAAGAGTATTGGAGTGGGTTGCCATTGCCTTCTTGAGCACCTATTAAATGCCAGATATTTTACACATGCTATTTATTCATTTAATAAATATTTGGGGACTTCAGCCGTGGTCCAGGGGTTAAGACATCACCTTCCAATGCAGAGGGTACAGGTTCAGTCCCTGGTCAGGGAGTTAAAATCCTACTTGCCTTGAAGCCAAAAAACCAAAACATAAACCAGAAGCAATATTGTAACAATTTCAATAAAGACTTTAAAAATGAGCCACATCAAAAAATCTTTTAAAAAATTGATATAGCTATAAACAAGTCAGGTAAGCTTGCTTTCTTCATGGACCTTTCCATTTGTGGGAGGCAAAAAATGAACAAGAAGCAGATAAAGACAAACAGAGACTGTAAGATATACTACACTAGAAATAAACTGAGTATGCCAAAGATTTATTGATTATCTATCATGTGCAAAGCAATGAATGATGAACAGTACTGTGTGCTTTCAGAACACAGTAATGAATAACAAAACCATCATCCTCTCCTCAAGAGGCATACCAAAGTTTGGGAAATGAAAATCACCCATCACTTTGCTCATGTCAAAGCATTTTACATATTGTCATTTATGTGGTTTGTGAGAACTGGACCTTAAAGAAGGCTGAGTACCAAAGAATTGATGCTTTTGAATTGTGGTACTTGGAGAAAACTCTTGAGAGTCCCTTGTACTGCAAGAAGATCAAATCAGTCAATCCTAATGGAAATCAACACTAAATACTCATTGGAAGGACTGTTGCTAAACCTGGACCTCCAGTACTTTGACGTGAAGAGCTGACTGATTGGAAAAGACCCTGATGCTGGGAAAGATTGAAGGCAAAAGCAGAAGGGGGCAGCAGAGGATGAGATGGTTAGATAGCATCACCGACTCAGTGGACATGAATCTGAGCAAACTGTAGGAGATAGTGAAGGACAGGGGAGCCTGGTGTGCTGTAGTCCATGGGGTCATAAAGAGTTGGACATGACTTAGCAACTGAACAATAACAACAAACTCTAAGCTCAATTCCTTATGTTCGCCTCCACAAAAAGTTCATATATGAGAATGTGGTAATAAACAACAGCTAAATTTAAAAGAGTTGCATGCAAATCTTTGAATTTAAATCCAAGATAGGAATTAATTGAATTTAAATCTAAGACTCCAGTCAATGACCTGAATTTAAATCCAGGAGAGATGCTTCCTAGAAAGTTTCATAAAGAATAATTTTGTAATGTCAATGTGTATTGGGGGACAATAACATAAATCTCTCATGTGTTCCAAAATGTAATAAGCTGCCCATCTAACAATCAAAAGTGGTGATTTGCCTGATTTTGTAAGAAAGGACAGAAGTTAAGCAGGTTGTGGAGACACACACATGCACACACAGACGTTATCACACACACACACCTGGCCCGGAGTCTAAGCAGCTGTAGGAGGGTCTAGGGGAACATAGACCCATCACAGGCCCAGCTGCTGCTTCCTGCCAAGAAGGCAGGCCAGTGGATCAGCAATGTGTGTAAGTGTACTGTGAAGATTCAAACCATCCTTCCTATCTTGGCATACCTGACAATTTTCATATCACGTGGTAAGTTCTACAGTCAAGGCATACACTTGGGCTTCAAGGTCTATAGAAGCTTTTCTCCCAGTGTGGGAGGCCATCGAAAACTTTCTAACTAAATCTTAAATAATATGTATGAAATAAGGACACAAAGAATGATAAGAACAGAGTCTCAAAAAAGAAAGCATCACAGTTAAGACACACAGGGAGTATGTAAGTCAAGTTTCATTAGAGGATGCTATGACAAACAGCAAAATCTCAACACAGGTTTTCTTTTACTCACATTAATGTTCAGTGCACTTGGCTACATCTCTCCTAGTTTTCCTCATTCCAAGCCCCAGGCTGGAAAAGCAACGCTCACATAAGACACACCTGTCGTAAGGGAGAAGTAAAGGAACAACTACGTACATGACATAATGGCTCTCTTAAAGCTACTTGTGAAAATTACAGAATTCATGTTCTCTCGTATTTCCTTGGCCATATTTCAAATAAGTAAAACATCGGTGTCTTGATCCCAAATATTTACTTTTTTCCCTTTGTATGCTAATTTCACTCACTCTCCCTCTTTTCCAGGGAGACACCCCTTCGCTTGAGTGTGGTTGGAACCTAAAATTTCTTCTAACTAAAAACAGTATAAAATCAACACACAGAAATCCCTTGCATTCGTATACACTAATAATGAGAAAGTAGAAGAAGAAATTAAGGAAACAATTCCATTCACCATTGCAACAAAAAGAATAAAATACTTAGGAATATACCTACCTAAAGAAACTAAAGACCTATATACAGAAAACTTTAAAACACTGATGAAAGAAATCAAAGAGGACACTAATAGATGGAGAAATATACCATGCTCATGGATTGGAAGAATCAATATAGTGAAAATGAGTATATTACCCAAAGCAATTTACAAATTCAATGCAATCCCTATCAAGATACCGGCGATATTTTTCACAGAACTAGAACAAATAATTTCAAGATTTGTATGGAAATACAAAAAACCACGAATAGCCAAAGCAATCTTGAGAAAGAAGGATGGAACTGGAGGAATCAATTTGCCTGACTTCAGGCTCTACTACAAAGCCACAGTCATCAAGACAGTTTGGTATTGGCACAAAGACAGATATATAGATCAATGGAACAAAATAGAAAGCCCAGAGATAAATCCACATACATATGGACACCTTATCTTTGACAAAGGAGGCAAGAATATACAATGGAGTAAAGACAATCTCTTTAACAAGTGGTGCTGGGAAAACTGGTCAACCACTTGTAAAAGAATGAAGCTAGATCACTTTCTAACACCGCACACAGAGATAAACTCAAAATGGATTAGGGATCTGAATGTAAGACCAGAAACTATAAAACAGTTGGAGGAGAACATAGGCAAAACACTCTCTGACATAAACCACAGCAGGATCCTCTACGATCCACCTCCCAGAATTCTGGAAATAAAAGCAAAAATAAACAAATGGGATCTAATTAAAATTAAAAGCTTCTGCACAACAAAGGAAAACATAAGCAAACTGAAAAGACAGCCTTCCGAATGGGAGAAAATAATAGCAAATGAAGCAACTGACAAACAACTAATCTCAAAAATATACAAGCAACTCCTGCAGCTCAATTCCAGAAAAATAAACGACCCAATAAAAAAATGGGCCAAAGAACTAAATAGACATTTCTCCAAAGAAGACATACGGATGGCTAACAAACACATGAAAAGATGCTCAACATCACTCATTATTAGAGGAATGCAAATCAAAACCACAATGAGGTACCACTTCACACCAGTCAGAATGTCTGCGATCCAAAAATCTGCAAGCAATAAATGCTGGAGAGGGTGTGGAGAGAAGGGAACCCTCCTACACTGTTGGTGGGAATGCAAACTAGTACAGCCACTATGGAGAACAGTGTGGAGATTCCTTAAAAAATTGCAAATAGAAATGCCTTATGACCCAGCAATCCCACTGTTGGGCATACACACAGAGGAAACCAGAATTGAAAGAAACACATGTACCCCAATGTTCATCGCAGCACTGTTTATAATAGCCAGGACATGGAAACAACCTAGATGTCCATCAGTAGATGAATGGATAAGAAAGCTGTGGTACATATACACAATGGAGTATTACTCAGCCATTAAAAAGAATACATTTGAATCAGTTCTGATGAGATGGATGAAACTGGAGCCAATTATACAGAGTGAAGTGAGCCAGAAAGAAAAACACCAATACAGTATACTAACACATATATATGGAATTTAGGAAGATGGCAATGATGACCCTGTATGCAGGACAGCAAAAAAGACACAGATGTGTATAGCGGACTTTTGGACTCAGAGGGAGAGGGAGAGGGTGTGATGATTTGAGAGAATGGCATTGAAACATGTATAATAACATGTAAGAATCGAAATGCCAGTCTATGTCTGATGCAGGATATGACACGCTTGGGGCTGACGCGCGGGGATGACCCAGAGAGATGTTGTGGGGAGGCGGGTGGGAGGGGGGTTCATATTTGGGAGCGCATGTGCACCTGTGGTGGATTCATGTCGATCTATGCCAAAACCAATACAGAATTGTAAAGTAAAAATTAAAAATAAATAAATAAATTTAAAAAAAATAAAAATAAAAATAAAAACAGTAAAAACACACAAAGGTGTTGGGATATCACTCTGGTGATTCCGTTAAATCATATGGCACAGATGAGGGATTTTACAGATAAACACCCCTAATTAGTTGACTTCAAGTTAATTAAGAAGAAGATTATTCTGGGTGAGCCTGACTTTTCAGGTGAGCTATTGAACGAGGCTCTGAAGATCAGGTGCGGAAGAAGCCAGGGGAATGGTCTCATGCTGGCCATTGAGAAGCCAGAAGCCTCGTGATTACTTTCCGATCAGCCAATGAGTGATGCAGGGGGTGTGGCCATAGCCTAATTTAGCAGGTAAGGACCACCTTCCTGCAAACAAGAGGACGTGAATTCTGCTAATCACCATAGCGCTAAGAAGAGGCCTCAAGCCGCCTGTAGGATGCGGGCCTTGACTGAGCCCTTGATTGTAGCCCTGTGGCATCGTGAGTAGGGGATGGGAGACCCAGACTCCTTACCGGTGGAAACAGAGAAACGTAAGTTGTTTCACAGCAATAGAAAATATTGGTAATGTACCACATTTAGTATATTATGTTAAGAGGCTAACATGGTTTTCTAAACCTAATTTAAGATTCTATTTTTATTTGTTTTGAAAAATATTTATGTGGCATGCAGGATCTTTAGTTGTGGCATGAGACGTCTTGTTTGCAGCATGCAAAATCTGTTAATAGTTCTGGAGCCTGAGATCTAACTCAGCCCCCTGCATTGGGAGTGTGGAGTCTTAGTCACTGGACCACCAGGGAAGTCCCCTACGGTTCTTTTTTTTTTTTTTTTTTAAGCTTTCAAACATTTCTTTTTGCCTTAAGCTTGTATTCACAAACACTAAATGCTAAGTTAAGACTCTGGTGCCAGAAGCAAGCTGTTTTGTAGATGGCTATAGAGCAATGGAACTCATCTCAGTCATAATTCTCATCACTTCTCCTCTTGAGCCAGCGTGTTTGCTGTGGAGAAACAAGGGGAGCAGGTGTGTCCAGTCAGAAGGACAGGATTTGCTGACACTCAGCCCTTCAGGAAAGGAAGCTGGGCAAGGAGCCGGTGGGGTAAAAGGCTAAATGAAGTTTGTTGAGGATACTGAGAGTGAGAAGAAAGGGGTAGAAAGGGAAACAAAGGAAGGAGAGGAGAGAATAAGCTTCATGGCTGCTTGATAGACCCTGAGTACATGATGGCTTCTGCCATTTACCCTCTTCAAACCAGCAAGGGAGAGCCTGCCTAGGAGCAGGCCGTGACCCTGCAATGTCCTTCATAATGAGTCTTGCCCCTGCAAAATGGTCCAGAGTAACATTAAGCCATTTTGGGACACCCAATAGGCCTGTCTAAAACCTTCTATTTTCTGTCGTGTCTGTGGGCTCCATTACAAGCGAGGAGGAAGAGGCTTAATATCTGTTGGCTACAACAAAAATTAATGGCCGTGCAGGAAGAAAGCATTAATGGTGAAATGGAAAGAAGTGTAAAAACGTTTAGTAATGTATGAATTCCCATCATTTCTACTTACATAAAACACATTTAACATTTCAGTTCTGTTCTAAAGGCTCACATTAGAGCCAGAATGCAAAACTTTATGAAATTGCTAAGTGTTTCAGACTAAATGATGAGTAATACTTTGGGACATGGTGAAAGATTTGTTAAACACACCACGGAGCAGTTTAAAGTGTGCGATGATTCAATAAGGTACAGGAGATATGGTGGGAGCCTTAGATTTATTATTTATGGAATCACTCGGGCTGTGGCTATGCAGTGATTTTTCGATGGTAGGTATATATTCTTGACTGCTATGGCTCATGGTTATGGATAGAGGGAAGGTGGAGCTGATTATCAATTTAAGATGGAGAAAAATAGCTTTACTGAACTCAAAATAATCTACCTGAGAAAAGACAGATATCAGGACAATGGCCAGTATGAACTTTTCACCAGTACATAATTTGAGAGTAATTTGTATATTTAAGATACTACCTTTAAAACACAATCCATTCATTCATTCAAAAAATGTTTTATAAGTACATATATATCCTTTATTCACAGTGATCTAGACACATCTTTCATTCAGCCAAAGAGATACATTAATCTCTTTCATTCTCCATGTATAAAGCTATTTGACTAATTACAGTATATAATGGTTTTGTCAAAAGGCCTTTACCTATGTGAGAATTCAATTAAGTAGGATACGCAGAATTAATCACTAATACTTTTACAGTTTGCAGCCATCTCCTTAGCAAGAATAGTCAGAAAGGGAATGTAGTTGGCCAGTAAGTTAAAGATACTTCTGTTACTTGTCTGCAGTATATAAAATGAGGGAGCTCGTTGTTTATAAATTTATGTTTTGGACTGAACAAAATAGAGTTCAGACTCCATACTTTATAAAGCTCCATCAAATATTTTAAATCTGACTAGATAAGTAGTTGAAAAACTAGTAAAATTAATATTCCCTTATGCCAGAAGAGAGAAAAATTATAATCAGTAACAGTCTGATGTTAGTCACTCAGTAATGTCCAAGGCTTTGTGATCCCATGGACAGTAGCCCATCAGCCTCCTCTCTCCATGGGATTTCCCAGGCAAGAATACTGGAGTGAGTTGCCATTCCCTTCTTCAGGGGATCTTCCTGACCCAGGGATCGAACCAGGGTCTCCTGCATTGCAGGCAGATCCTTCCCCATCTGAGCCCCCAGGGAAGCCCTAAGAGTCTGGTAAGAACCATGAACAAGTATCTGGAGGGAATTATCCCAAGACTGAAAGAGGCCAAAAGCTAACTGTGGAGGGGACCCAGGGCGTGCCAGTCCTGCCTCTGAGACCACCGATTCTCAAGCGCTCGGGGGGGGAACAGGCATCCTTATCACTCTCAGCAATAAGGCATTTGAAAACCTTTCAAACCAGAGAATACATTTGCCTTATACTCTGTCTAAACTCATATATATTGTGTACTATCTCCATGTACAACTTCTCAATCTACCTTTACAATATTTTTTCATAAAAAAGATGATTTTTTAAAAGAACTTTTCAGCTCCCAACCCCCTAAGAATAAAAGAAGAAGAAGAAAAAATCCCAATCTTTTTGGACTTCAGGCTTTTCTAGGAACTATTATTTTCCCTACAATCTAATCAGCGCTCTTGTTTTCGCCTCTGGACTCTATCCAGTTTCCAGACATTAAATTGGTGCAATGTTCTGTTAAGGTCTTGGCCAACTTTGAATAGCATCTCTGTTTCCGTGTCTTATTAAAACTTCAGAGTCATTGACAATGAGTCCTTCTCATGCTCAAGGTCAGTATAGCCTGGCTTAGCCCTCTTCAAACCTGAATACTGCAAGGGAGAACTTCATCTATGATCACTGACTAAGGAAGTTGCTATGGGTTCTTAGAGAAACTCAGGCTCTCTAGGTATCACTGACATTGTTAGCTCATCGGCAAAGGACTTTAAGCAGTGTTTATTTATAGACTCTTCCTCACTGAAGTGACAAGAGGCTCCCAAATGCTGTTCAAATCACTGCATGATGAACTGCAGGTTAGATGATCTTATGGCACTTATGATATTAACTCCCAAGAATCACTTTAGACATGTGTATCTTCTTTCTTAAAACTGTGGATAAATCAAATAATGGTTGTTTGACTTCACAGGATTTAGAGCTGATCCACAATAGGATTCTGTGCCTTGTTGATATAGTCATCAGCTGAAATCTTCTCTGGTAAAATAGTTAAACTGCCCTGAAATAACATTCACAGGAATATACATTCACAGCCACAAGGGAAAAAGAGATCTCAATTATAGGGCCTTCTACATTTGTTTTTACTTTTCCCTAATGGTCATCTGCATGCATTGCATATTGCTGGAATTTTTTTTTTTTTTAATCACAAGATGTTTACATTTCTTTGAAGATGTTCTGACAATAGATCTGGAAAGAATCCTTGATTCAAATGTTGTACAGTATTAAATGTTTTAAAGGGGTGTTTACAGATGGGATTTGCATCTGAGCTGTTATCCCCAAACAAGTTCTCAGCTGCAAGAGGCCACTTAAGTGCAGCTAATTCATTAGAACAAGAGCTTGAGTTAAATACATTAGCGATGAACTGTTCATCTGTAATAAGGCTGACTCATGCTGGTAATTTCTTGCATGGTGATTATTCAACATGTGCTCTGGAGTCCTGGCTGAAGGAGAGGGAAACAGTGAGAAATACAGCTTGTCTTTTAGTATCTGGGTTTGAGAATGTTCCCTCCATGGCTCTAAACTAATTTGAGCATGGCGGTGCTACACCTCATAGGCAGGCCATTGTTAGAACAGGCTAAGCTCACTTCCCATAACATCAGGCCCCTTAGGGAAGGCCGGAGATGCAGAAGTTTAAAGAACAATATGAAAGGATGGGTGAAGTCATTTTTAAAGCCTCATGCTGTCAATGTTGGGATTTAGAATTATCTCTTGACCACAAAGGGAGCCCTTCTTAGGGCTGGTGACTCACCAGCAGCCCCTTGTTCCCTGAGCAAATGAATTAATTTGGCAGTTGCTCTTCCTCTCCCCAGACCAGACATTGCTCTAATTGCCTATTTCCTCCTTCCCGGCTTGGAATGAAATACCTCCCCCTCCTTCCCGTATGAAATCAAAGCATGTGTCAGTATCTTGAGGCCTGGAACAAATGTTCCCACTTGTCCTGCCTGCCCCTCCCACACGCCTTCCACCCTGGTTGAAGGATTCAGGCCTTTCTCCCCCTATCTCATGCCTTCTCTGCTGCTGCCTTCTCTAGAGACAGAATTTCCAGGGTCAGGCCTCCAAATTTCGTTATTTTTTGTTTAGGTACTGCATCTGTAAGAGGCAAACTTCTCCGGTAGAGTGTGAAAAATTGAGATTGGGATTGACACATATATACTATTGATACTATGCGTAAAATAGGCAGTTATGGGAACACACTGCAAGCACAGGGAACTCTACTTAATACATGGTGGTGTCCTCAACGGAAGGGAAATCCAAAAGGCAGGAGATCTATGTATATGTATGACTGATTTATTTTGCTACACAGTAAAAGCCAACACAACATTTTAAAGCAATTGTACCATAATATAAATTAATAAAAATACAGTTGGAAAAAAAAAACCCTCAAGCTTCTAAAGTAATCATCAATATCTTCAACAGAGATACATTTTTGTTTTAAAAATAATTTTTTAAAAAGCCCTGTGATTATACCTGTAAAATCAGTGCTTTCTTTGCTAGTGGATTCATACCGCTGTCTAAATCTCTCTCCAGTCCCAATCAGACTTTTAGAAATATATGCATTATAGGATCCCTACAATCAGTTGGCAAACATTGCACTACCCAAAGTTAATCTCTAGTTTAAAGAAAATCCCATCAGTTCTCCTAAAATTTACCTTTAAGAAAACACTATGTAAGATATATTCAAGAATACTTCTTAATATTCTTGAATATTAAAGACTTGAACAGAATAACCAAAATAAATACAAACATGGTTAGAAGGAATCAGTGTTCTCTTGTGGAGTGTAGTCAAGACTAAGTACCAAAATGTGATCTGGGATTCATGTTAAAAATATATACACTGAAGCTCTACCTCCTAACCTACAAAAGCGTGATTTTGGGGGGCTAACACCTGGGAATCTTTGTTTTTAAAGCCCATCAGTTAAGAAGGAGAAGGAAATGGCAACCCACTTCAGTACTCTTGCCTGGAAAATCCCATGAATGGAGGAGCCTGGTAGGCTATAGTTCATGGGGTCACAAAGAGTCAGACACAACTGAGCGACTTCACTTTCACTTTCAGTTAACCATTTCATTTGTTCCCGTCTCTTAGGACATAGATTGCCTTTGTCTCTTTTGCTCACTGCTAAGTCTGAAGTGTCCTGACCAGGGACTGACATACATTGGTTGTTCAGTATTTATTGGCCAGGTTTGGAAACTATTGGATTGGTGGATGAAACTTTGAGGCCAGAGAGTGCTTGATTTGAATCCCAGTTCTGACAATGGTTACCTGTGTGATCGTGGGCTAGTCTTCAACATTTTGAGGTTCAAGTTCCTCATTTTAAAATGGGAATCATAAATCTGAAAATAAATATTTGTTGATGCAGGGAGTGAAACTCCCAGGTCAGTATAAAGACTGGGAACAGTATGTACTACAGACAATGCCTGACTTAATAAAGGGCAACCCTTAGTGTTATTTGGATGTGGAGCAGAGGATTGGACAGTCAGAGGTCATTTTTGTGTTGACGTGAAGAAGCTCATAGGAAGACAAACTGGACAAAATGAAGTTAATCCTTTGTTCTTGTGTGTGTCAGGCGCATCTGACTCTTTGTGACCCCATGTACTGTGTAGCCTGCCAGGCTCCTCTGTCCATGGGATTTCCCAGGCAAGAATACTGGACTGGGTTGTCATTTCTTCTCTAGGGGAACATTCCAACCCAGGGACTGGCTTAGCATCTCTTGCTTGGTGGGTGGATTCTTTACCACTGAGCCACCTGGGAAGCTCGAAGAGGTTAACAGCTGGCCCTAAAAACTCAGACTGCTGTGTCTGGTAATGGTCCTCTAAAGCAGCAATCCCCATCTCTTTTGGCTCTTGGGATCAATTTCATAGGAGACATTTTTTTCCTGAACTGAGGGTTGAGGGGATGATTTCAGGGTGATTCAAGTGCATTACACTTATTGGGCAATTTATTTCAATTATTATCCCATCAGCTCTACCTCAGATCATCAGGCATTAGATCCCAGAGGCTGGGGACCCCTAATGTAAGGAAGCAAATAATCAGGCTCTCTCTAGTGGAAGGAATGTAGTGTAAATTCACACCAGAAGTAAAAAAAAGGAGGGTAACCAATCTCATTGGTGGTGCAATAGGGTCTCATAGAGACTCAGGATTTTCAGACACCCCTGGGGCCCCAGGATCCCCACAGAGTCTAACAATCATTTTTGCCCAACTCCATACTCTGCTCTACTTTCACTCTGCAGTACCCAAGTGCATGTCTAAAGAATCCAACATTCCTCTTTCCACTCTTTCCGAATCTGTACCTTTCTTTTAGCATATTACGATCTTCTTACATGTCTCGGATGTAACTGATAAAATTCGATCTTCTCTTAGAAAATACTATCATTGTTTAGATAGACCACCCCTACTGAGTAGACTTTTCAGATGATCTCTCATGGCAGAATTTCATCCCAGCACATAACCCTTGGTGGTCAGCGTGGCAGAGTCAAGTGGCTCAAAGTTAAACAACTTATGTGGGAGCAGTTCTCTTCAGTCATTTTGCCAAGGAGATTGTCATTTGCTGAGGTTGTCATTTTGCTCTCACGGCTCAAAGATTGTATTAAACAGCTGTCTATGCAACTCCAAGCGCCTGTCAGCCTACTGGTCCCTTCAGGACAGTTTCTAGTGAGGAAATACATTTTATATCCTTATAAATAACCATTTATGGCAATCCTAAACTTTACGAACCTTACAAAGTAGTCATCTGGTAAGATATTTTAGATCATATCACACTATCCATTTATTAAGTTCTTAAACATAAAAAAAAAACCTCTTTCCCATCATAGTCATATTGTTGTACATGTATTAAGCTTGTGGATAACACACACTTAACTGGAATATTCAGAGGGAGATGATACACAGGCACCTGACTTGGTCAGTGGTCTGTAAGCAGAGGGTAAAGAAGATAATGAATTCTTTAGGGTATGTTGTCTCTCAGACTGTTCCAGCCTTACCCTTCAGGAACAAGCTGTTAGCAGCTTCCTAGGAAAGAAGGGGCTGAAACCAAAAGCAGGGCAAGTAAAAGTAACATCCTTAGAGCCCAGGCTAGAAATTAAATACATTAAAAAATTCTCTTTTATGGCTTTAGTGACAGACTATAACACAGGTGGGAAGGGAGACACTTTCTCCTTCTCAGTGTGATGAGTACTGGAATAAAATAGAATAATGACTATGATAGCAGCATATAGGAGGGAATGGCAGAGAATGAGGCCTCCTGCAACCATGAGAGGAAAGCCAGATGAAAAAATAAGAAACAGTTTCATTCATGAACCAGGTAATCCTGCCCTGTCCCCTCCCACACACTCAGATCCCCCTAAAACAGAATTCAGAGGTCAAATTTCCAGGGATCCTTCTAGAGCGTAATAAGTCTCATCTTGGTTATCTGTTGCTGTGTACTTGCCCTAAAACTTTGTGACATAAAACAGCAAACATTTATTATTCCACAGTTTCTGCGCATCGTGAATTTGAGTGGTTCTGGCTCAAGGTCTCTCATGAGGTGGAAATGGAAATGTCCCTTGGGGCTCCAGCCATCTGAAATCTTGACTAGAGCTGGGTGACCTGCTTCCAAGCTCACTCAGTGATATTTGCCCGGAGGCCTCAGTTCTCACTTCATAAAGCTGCTTGAGCGTCCTTCTGTACGGCAGTTGCCTTTCCCCAGGCAAGCAATCCAAGAGAGAGAAAAAGGAGAAAGCCACAATGCCTTTTATATCCTCATCATGGAAGTCATGCTCTGTCACTCACACCTAACTCGATTCATTAGAAATGAGTCACTAAGTCTAGCCACACACAAGGGGGAAGAGTACTAAGCTCTACATCTTAAAGAGAGGCATATTAATCTATAGATGTGTTTTAAAACCACCACTCTTTGTACTCTGGCCATGACTTGTATATTATTTATCCCACATGCAGAATACATTTACCAATCCCCTCCCAAGAACCCCAATGGAGTGTTAGCTTAAAATCCAAGATGGTGTCATAGAAATGAGATTGAGGCACAAAGGCAGGTTCACAGATACCATGCTGTAGGTATAGATCTTTGAGTACAGTTCCTTTTGACTAGAGACCTGCAAACTAAAGAAACAAGTTGTCACTCTTTCCCCTTGGGCTCAGTCATTCAGCTGTATCTGATGCTTTGTGACCCCATGAACTGTAGTTTCCTCTGTTCATGGGATTTTCCAGGCAAGAATACTGGAGCGGGTTGCCATTTCCTACTCCAGGGGGTCTTCCCAACCCAGGGATCAAACCCACATCTCTTGCATTTCCTGCATTGGCAGGTGGATTCTTGACCACTGCACCACCCTTTGCCCTGTACTCAATTGTGGGATAGACACAGGATAACCCCTAGAGACATGGAAGATACCCGGAGTCACTGGTCCATACCATTCTGAAATCCAGTCTAACAGAGGTTAGCAATTTCTTCAGTGGGACTCAAAACCTGGGAATAATTCTCCATGGTTCTTGGCCCCAGGAGTCATAGAGAAGTATTGTTTTTGCCGTCTAAGTCGTCTTTCCTTTTTAATAAAAGGCAACATGTGTTTGTAGCTGAGTAGCTTTCTATGTCTGATTCCTGTCAGTTGAATTAGGGGATGGGGAGGTGTTCCAAGATCTCTTTTTATTTAGCAGTATCTCTGTTGCAGTCTAAGCTGACAGTGTTTCTGCTGATGTAATTCTTTAAAATCTGTGGGTCTCCTGTGAATGTTTTTGGGCTCCAATTCGTTAGATAAATCTACACCTACAAATTGAGATAAACTCTTCTCTATCCAGGGCTTCTGCTGAGGGACAAAGCCCTTAAGGTTCTTAGAAGTCATATTATTTGATTGAGGGGAGTTATGAGATATACGGGTCTGGAGGGGGCCCTTTTTTCTGATTAAATGGTATTCTGAGGCAGCACCATTGATCCTCCTGAAATCTTAATAAGAGATTTTATAGCCACATCCTCAGCTTAAACATCAGACCTGGCAGAGTTCTTGGTTTCATATTCGTGCAGAAGCTATTTCTTCATTTTAGCATCTCTCACCATCTGGAGAGGCTAGGAAGTTTTTAAGCCAAAACCCTAGCTTCTTTTGGTTTGGCAGACCTTGCATAAATTTATGTCTCTCCTCTCACATTTTACTCTAAGTAGAAAGAAAGCAAATAGCACCTTCAATATTCCCTCTAGAAATTACTTTCGCTTGTTCACTCAATTCATTAAGTCATTTTCTACTGTCCGTGTTATTGTTGGTGACAGTGTTGCCAACCTCTCTGACACTACTTAACAAGGATGCCTTCCTTTCAGTTTCCAAAAAGATAGTTCTTGCTTCCCTTTCAGCCTCTTTGACAGTCTCAACTTCTACAACTGTCTGTTTAAGGTACGTAAGCTTTCATGAACATTCTCTTCAAAGTTGTTTCTAGCTTCTGGACTTAGTTGCAAAGTCACTTCACATTTTGGGGCATTTATGATTGCAGCTCACGTCCAGGTACTAAAAATCTGTGTTTGTTATCTATTTCACCATAGCATGTTATCCCAAATCTTAATAAACACTCATTATTTCACAGTTTCTGTGAATGGTAAATTCAGGAATGGAATTAGCTACATGATTCTCACTCATGGTATCTCATGAGATTGCAGTGAAGTCCAGGAGGAAGCCACAATATTTAACATCCTAAATATATCACAGGCCCTCACTTCTGTCACAAAGGCAAGAAACAAGTCATTAAGTGTAACCCCCCAAGAGGAAGGGTATTAAGCCCCATATTTTGAAGGAGAATATATCAAAGAATTGCTCGTCATAACTTTAAACCACCAGAAGCTGGAAACTGTTTTATAATTGATATTGAAACTATATTGTACCCCTAGGGAGACATGGCATAAGAAAATGATGACTACATTAACATAATCAGAATTTGCCAAGGCTTTCAGCTACCAGTAAGCTCTACATAACTGAATCTAATGAACAAATCTCAGTCTTTATCTTACTTAACCTTTCAGTGACCTTGGGCATAGTGGATTTCTCTCCTTACTCCTTCAGTTTCTTCTTTGGCCTTGCAGGACATAATACCCTCCTGCTTTTCTTCTTTCCTATATCTAGCTCCTTGCTTTCAGCCTCATGTAGCCCTTCCTCTTCATCTCTCCGACCTCATAACATTGGAGCCCTAGAGTTCTTGCTTTGTAGCTCTTTTTTTTTTTTTTAATCCACTCCGTGCTTTAGAAACATGCAGCTCCAAGTCTTGAAATACAACATGCAAACCCCTCAAGCAATTCCTCCTCAACTCTAGACTCACACAATCCATCTGCATTCAGTATATGACAAGAATCATCTACTCAACTGGCGCTAAACAGAACATTGGATCTTCTACCTCAAACGTACTCTTTTCCCAATCTTCCCCATTTCATGGCAACTCTATCCTTCCGGTTGCTCAGAACTTGTTCTCATTCATATTCTCTCTCCCTCTCCTTCCCTCATTTCCTTCCTCCTTCTTCCTACATTCTTAATCTGTTGGCAAGATGTGGGTGTGCTGCAAGCCTGGCATGCTACAGTTCTTGGGGTCTCAAAGAGACACAACTTTGTGACTGAACAACAGTAACAGCCTACAAACTACATTCAGAATTTGACCACTTTTTACAAACTTCATAACTACTGCTGTGGCCCAGGCCACCCCTTGCTGTCTCCTAGGTCCTCGAACCACACAGCTGTGGTTTCCCTCCACTCCTGCCTGCTGAAGTCTGTTCTCGGCACATCATCCAGAGAAATACTGTCAAACAGAAACAAGTTCATACCATTCTTGTATTTTAACCCTCCAATAACTCCTTATCTCATCTTGCTCAGAGTAAAAGCCAAATGCCTTAAAATGACCCCAGGAGCCTGCACCAGTCTATCTCATCTGCTAGAGTTCTCCCTTTTGTCATTTTGCTTCAGCCACATACCCTGCCAAAGCTTGCTCCCACATGCCAGGCAGAGTTTTACACCAGAGCCTGACTCCCCTGCCTCAATACTCTCTGCTTAGATGCGCCATAAGATTTACTCTCTCACCTCCTTCAGATCTTACTCAAATATCAATCTAAGACCTATCCTAACTGTGACTTCACAATAGTCCCAAGTCATCTCTTCTGCTTTATTTTCTCCATAGCACTTATCTAACAAACCATTCATTTTACTTATTTTTGTGGGGTGTGAACAACAAGGGAAGTGATTTTTTTTTTATTGCTTTATTCACTGTATTATTAGCTTTTGCCACATAGGCATCATTCCATGTGTGTATGTGTGTGTTGTTGTTTTTACAAATAAATGAACTGTCCATTATTTTCTTCATCCTTATCTTCATGGAATTTTCCTATCTTATTGTCTCAGAGCATCTAAATCCTGAGTTAACTGCACTTCCTTGATCAAGACTAGTCTCCTCTGGGAGTCTTTCCTCACTGATTGAAGCTTACATTGACCTTCCTCATTTTCACTTTCCTCGGCACTCCTGGTCATAGCGCATGTTACATCACCATGTAGTTGTTTGTGTGTTCTATTTTTCTCCATCTTGCTCATATATTTGTGTCATTTCTGTGTAAATAGATCCTTGAGAACCCATATTCTTTCCTCTTTCTGAACCATTCTTTTGCCCCTTTGTAATTATGCAACATGTACTTTATAAATCTCTGCTTTGGAAACAACTGTGAACCCAGATGACCTCCCTAACCCCGCACAGCTGATGGAAGATGCTACATCAGGACAACACAATGTTTTTGTAAAATGCATACAATCATTTTCAATTTATTCAGTAATAACTTCCAGGTAAAACCAGCTGAGCTTACACAAGCAACTCTGTTCTAATACTCACATACTTATTACATTCTCTTTAGGAAATAGAATCCACTTTTCTATGTGGACTGAAAATCCTTAGATGTTAAAAAAAATTTTTTTTTAAAGCTCCACTGAGATTTAGCTTCTTGCCATGATGCTCTAAATTATTTCAGTGTTGTGTAAGGCGTTATAAAACACTGTAATTTACATGCTCCTGAGCAAGTGCCTCTTAAAATGTTCGCCAATTAGTTCATTTCAGAACCTGCTTCTGATATCCCTGAAGGTAACTGAGAAAAATCCCTTCCTATGTACTCTGAGTATAGAACAATATCAAAATTAGTTGTGTCAGCTAAATATTGTCTTCAGAGCAGCTCTGAATTTTCTGATATTTTGGAATGTTAGGTTCATCAAATGATTGTATGAAGAATTATGCACATAGATTTTCCTTCTGTGAATTTTACATAATCCTCTTTTTTAAAATGAATCTTCTTATAATAGCATGACTCAGATTTTGCTTAGGATTGGGATAGATTGAAACGATCTTAATCAGCTCATCTTCGTCTCTCTCACCTTACCTGTGATACCATTATGGCTGCTCTAGTTGCAATCAGTCTTTTTAGATTTATGTACTCCTGCCCACAAAACGTCTAAATACTGACTTACGAATATTAGAGCTTGTGACTAACTCTTCTTGGAGTAGAAAAGTTAGTATATAAAATGAGAGCAAAAGATTTCTTGACTGCATTCATATGTTGAATTAGAACTGTCATTTAATCATCTGATTCTAATTCAGAGTTCATTAAGCTCTTTTATTGAGTTTATTCATAAATAAACTCAACTAGATATTTCTTTTTCCCATAAAGAAATTAATTAAACACATTAATATGTTACTTTATGTTGAAACATTTATTAATTTAGTGTTTTAAATAATTTGGGTGAATATATGAAGCAATATGAAAAATATTGAAACTATATATCACTTTGATTTTACTGTAAGTTCCTGTTATTGACCCATACAGAGAGTTGGAATCTGTTATTACTATTTTTATCAAAGTCATTACTAAAGTACCATCTTAACAGCTTACTGTTTTTTTGGATGGGAGTTGTTTTGGGGGGTGTTTTTTAATTGAAATATAGTTGATTTACAATGTTGTGTTACTGCCTGCTATACAGCAAAATGATTCAGTTATATATATATATATATATATTCATTTTAAAATATTCTTTTCCATTATAGTTTATCTCAGGACATTGACTATAGTTCCCTGTACAGTACAGTAGGTCCTTGCCTCCTGCACTGCAGGTCGATTCTTTACCTGCCTAGCCATCAGGGAGGGCAATCACTGTGCATGATGGCTTACATCTACTAACCCCAAGCCCCACCCACCCCGCCCCAACCTTCTTCCCCTTGGCAGCCACAGATCTGTTTCTCTATGTCCATGGCTCTGTTTCTGTTTCTAGATAGGGTAATTTGTGTCATAATTTAAATTCCACAGGTAAGTGGTATTGGGGCTTCCTTGGTGACTCAGATGGTAAAGAATCTGCCTGCAATGCGGGAGGCCCGGGTTCAGTTCCAGGCTTGGGGAGATCCCCTGGAGAATGGAATGGCTGTCAACTCCAATATTCTTGCCCGGAGAATTCCTTGGATGGAAGAGCCTGGCAGGCAATAGTCCATGGGGTCACCAAGAGGTGGACATGACTGAGTGACACACACACATAAGTGGTATCATGTAGTGTTTGTCTTTCTCTTTCTGACCTGCTTCACTTAGAATAATACTCTCTAGTTGCAGCCATGTTGTTGCAGAGGACACTATTTTGTGCTTTTTTTGTGGCTGAGTAGTATTCCATTGTTTATATATACACATCTCCTTTATCCATTCATCTATTGGTGGACATTTACGTTCTTTCCATATCTTGGCTATTGGGAATAATGTTGTTATGGACATAGGGGTATATGTATCTTTCTGAAATATATTTTTGTCTGGATATATGCTCAGGAGTAGGGTTGCTGGATAGTATGGTAACCTTATTTTTAGTCTTCTGAGTAACCTCCATACTGTTTTATATAGTGACTGTACCGGTTTACATTCCCACAAACAGTGTAGGAGGGTTCCCTTTTCTCCACACCCTCTCGAGCATTTGTGTTTTCGTAGACTTTTTAATGATCGGCATTCTGACTGGTGTAAACTGGTACTTCATTGTAATTTTGATTGGCATTTCTCTAATAATTAGCAATGGTGAGTATCTTTTCGTGTGCCGATTGGTCATCTGTATTTCTTCTTTGGAGCAATGTTTGCTAGATCTTCTGCCCATTTTTCAGTTGGGTTATTTGGTTTTTTTCTTGTTGAGTTGTATGAGCTACTTGAATATTTTGGAACTTTAGCCCTTGTCAGTCACATCATTTGCAAATATCTTCTCCCATTCTGTAGGCTTTTCATTTTGCTTATGATTTCCTTTGTTATGTAAAAGCCTATAAGTTTGATTAGGTCCCATTTGTTTTTATTTTTATTTCTATAGCCTTGGAAGACTCACCTAACAAAACGTTGGTACAAGTTATGTCAGAGAACGTTTTGCCTATGATCTCATCTAGGTTTATGGTCTCATGTCTTGTGTTTAAATCTTTAAGCCACGTTGAGTTTATTTTTGTGTACGATGTGAAAGAGTGAGTGGCTCAGTCATGTATGACTTGAGAAGCCTGCAAAGCTTCTCTGTCCCTGAAATTCTTCAGGCAAGATTACTGGAGTGGGTTGCCATTTCCTTCTCCAGGGGATCTTCCTGATCCAGGGATAGAACCTGGGTCTCCTGCATTGCCAGTGGATTCTTTACCAGGGTGTATTCTAACTTCATTGATTTATGTTGACTGTCCAACTTTCCCAGCACCACTTGATGAAGAGACTGTCCTTTTCCCATTGTATATTCTTTAAAGGCTAACTGTTAAGACAGGGATTTACACATGTCTCATACACATGTATATAATCTTAGAACTAAACAGACCTTAGAGATTGCCTAGTCCATGGGTTTATGGTGTTTATGCCACTCACCATACCTGAGAAGCACACTGACCATCAACCGAAACTCACTATGGTAGTGTATCAGTTGCCTGTTGCTGCTATGACAAATTACCACAGGTTTAGTGTCTTAAAATCGCACACACCTATTATATCACAGTTCATACATCAGAGCCTGAAATGAGTCTCACAGAACTAAAAATCAAGATGTTGACAGTACTGCATTCATCCTGGAGACTCCAGGGGGAGAATCTGTTCCTTCTTCCAGCTTCTAAAGGCTACCCAGCCTGCATTCCTGGGCTTCTAGTAATAACAGCTGTTGGGCCTCCCCTTTTACTGTCTCTGACACTCTTGCTTCCCTCTTGTAAAGACCCTAAGTTTGCACTGACTCACCTAGATAACCCAGGATAATCTGCCCATTTAAAAATCCTAACCTTCATCGTATCTGTTAAGTCCCTTTTTCAACATTAGCTAACATTTCCAGTCGTTTCAGGGATTAGGAATTAGATACTTTTTTAGGAAGAGATTATTCTGCCCACTAACGATAATGTTCTCAAGTAAGAGAGGCGAGAGCCTAGTAGCACATGCTATTTGAAAAACCAGCAGTATTGCACTGTGGTTAAGACTATGAACTCTGGTGCCAGATGACCAGACTTCAGGTCAGTAGATATCATATCTTAAGCAAATGAATGAAACTCTACTTTTTACTCTAGAAAACCAAGTTGACAATAGTAAACATTTCATACTGTTTTTTTCCCAAACTAAATGAATTTACATATGTAAATGAACTTAGAAAAATTCCTGACACACAGTTAATGTCCAATAAACATTTACTTTTATCATGTGCTCTCATGCTCCAAAAGGATTCATCCAACCCAAGCTTCTTTTGCAAATGAAGAAATTAAGTCCCAAAGAACTTAACTGATTTACGCAATGTAGCGAAACTAGATTTTAAAACTTGTCACATTAAGATCATTTTGTATTGTTGAAGCAGCATCTGATACGTCTGTTTTCAGTGGTATCAGAATGTTAAAAGTACCTATTTTCTTATTACTAATAATACTTGATTAACCTGATGATATTATCAATAACACACTTAACTTTGCTTTAGTAATGGAGTCCTATGAACATACCTCTCTCAAATTTTTGCAGCTTAATAGGGTTATATTACCTCCTGTAAAGGATAAGATATTTTGACCAGCTCAAGAATTGAGAGACCCCAAGGGCCCGCATATCACATGATGTGCTTGTCTTTGTCTTTTCATATCCAGATACTAGTACGTTGTCTGACTCTTTGTGACCCCATAGACTGTAGGTCGCCAGGCTTCTCTGTCCATGGGGATTTTCCAGGCAAGAATACTGGAGTGGGTTGCCATGCTCTACTCCAGTGGATCTTCTCAAGTGAAGTGAAAGTCGCTCAGTCGTATCCAACTCTTTGCAACCCCATGGACTATACAGGCCATGGAATTCTCCAGGCCAGAATACTGAGTGGGTAGCCTTTCCCTTCTCCAGGGGATCTTCCCAACCCAGGGATTGAACCCAGGTCCCCTGCATTTCTGGCGGACTCCTTACCATCTGAGACACCAGGGAAGCCCCTAGATACTAGTACATATTGTTATTAAAATATTTACATGATTTTAAACCTCTACTCAAAATGTCTCTGAAATGTACTTATAGTTTTGACATTATCAGTCTCTTAATTCTGTAACACAAATAGCCATTTACACATTAAACTTACTACTAGAATGTCCAAATTAAATAATCATTCAAGATGATGAATTTTGATTATTTTCATTATATAGAAATTTTCATTGGTTCTTAATTTTAAAATATGTTTGAGAATTCTTCCAATCTGGGATTAGAATTCTGAGAGTAAATGTGTTATCTTTCTTAGTTATGATCCTTCCACCTCTATCAGGCTTGAAGTGAATTTTTTTTTAATCTCTTTTACTGATATGTTAAGGATAAAGTACAATGAGGAAGCTATTTTATGTGAAGAATTACTAAGTCAAGGGCATGTTATTTTATCTTTTGGATGAGATAGAATTTTCCTACTAAATTTACAGTCTCTCTTTTTCCCCCTTACCTAACAAATTGAATAGAGTCATGAAATTTAAGAGCTGGAAAGAAACAGAGATTATTTGGTCAAAAGCTTTCATTTTGTAGATGACGAAGAGTACAGGGGGTGGAAAGAAAATTGAGCAAGTTAATTTTAGGCATCTGAAAAAATTCAACACAATTTTTTTTTTTTTTTTGGCTTTAAGCCCAAGACATTTCATTTGCTTGTGAATAAAACATTTTCATTCACTCTAAGCTCTCTCACTGCTCTATTCTCCTGAAGGAGTCAAATAAGTGTTAAATATCAGAAAGGCATTGACGGTACTGTACCCTTTTCTAAATGACTTATACTGTTGTTTTGCTGCCAGCCAAAGCTGGCCTTGCACTGGCAACATATTTTCAGTGACTGTTCTACAAGAAATGTTTATATATCCCTAAATTACTGTGCTTATTCAGTTGTCAAGCATCAAGTTTGCAGTTTTATCCTTTTAATATTATTCTTTTTAGAAAAAAAATCAGCTCTGAAAGAAAAAGTGTAAGCCTTTCCTAAAGTCTATAACCAACTCTGTCCCCCCCACCCCACCCCCCTGCCGATCCCGAGTGAACTTGATCAGTTACTAAAATGTTATGTTTGACTTTCCTTCTCCTTAAAATGAGGGTAAGTAACACAAACCAAATGGGGTAATTGTAGATCAAAGGGAGGTTGCATATGTAACTGTTAATTGTCATCCCTAGTAGTTCTAATGGCCAATTGGAAAGGACCCTGTTGCTGGGAAAGATTGAGAGCAGGAGGAGAAGGGGACAACAGAGGATGAGATGGTCAGATGCCATCATCTACTCAATGGACATGAATTTGAGCAAACTCCAGGAGATAGTGAAGCACAGGGAAGCCTGGCATGCTGCAGTCCATGGAGTCTCAGAGAGTCAGATATAACTGAGCAACTGAACAGCAACAAGATATATTTACTGTGGAATGACCCTTCTCCATAAATCCGCTGCCCAACCTAGACAGCATATTAAAAAGCAGAGACATTACTTTGCCAACAAAGGTCCATCTAGTCAAAGCTATGGTTTTTCCAGTAGTCATGTATGGATGTGAGAGTTGGACTATAAAGAAAGCTGAGCGCCAAAGAATTGATGCTTTTGAATTGTGGTGTTGGAGAAGACTCTTGAGAGTCCCTTGGACTGCAGGGAGATCCAACCAGTCCATCCTAAAGGATATCAGTCCTGAAAATTCATTGGAAGAACAGATGCTGAAACTGAAACTCCAACACTTTGGCCACCTGATGCAAAGAACCGACACATTGGAAAAGACCCTGATGCTGAGAAAGATTGAAGGCGGGAGGAGAAGGAGATGACAGAGGATGAGATGGTTGGATGGCGATGGACATGAGTTTGAGTAAACTCCGGGAATTGGTGATGGACAGGGAGGCCTGACGTGCTGCAGTCCATGGGGTTGCAAAAGAGTTGGACACGACTGAGCCATTCAGCTGAACTGACCAGTCACCTATCCACTGTTCCTCCCTTACTGAGTACCTGTGCTCTCCTGACACTCCAAGAAGTGACTGGCTGTGAAATCACAGGATTTAATAGTCCTTTCACTCTTTTTGTCCCTTTCTATTTTTATTTTAACTTTTATTGAAGTATAGTTGGTTATTTCTGTCCTTCTTTGTCAGGTCTGCGCACACTTGTCAGTTTCAGTGAGGCTTTACTTGACATCCGTTATAGCTGTGTAATCCCACGCCCTGAAAATGTGTCCGCCTGCATCATTTCTTTGGCTCCGTAGTATCTGCCACCATCTAGCACATTATGTGTCCATACCCGTTCTGCGCCTTGTTTCCTCCCGTGAGAATACCTAAGCTCCAATGGGATGGGGACTTTTGTTGTCGGTTTGTCCACTCTTGTATTCCAGAAATTAACATAGTGCTTGGTATATAACTGCTATTCCGTTATACTGTGATTACGGGCACCTTTTTAAAAAAACTATGATCCACCAGAGACTATAAAGTTTACATTTACTGTCCTGCTTCTTCCTGAACCATGATTTTACTCATTCAGCGTTCATTCAACATATGCTTCTCAGTGCCTTCTATGTTCTATGCATGCTCTTTGACAGATAACTGCACACAGATTGCAGAATTAATTATAAATTGAGCCAAGTGTTTTGTAAGAAAGAAGTTAGAGAACACTTAACAAAGCAACCGGACATAACTTGAGGTAGAGAAAACTTAATTAAAGAAATGTCGTTTGAACTGAGATCAGAAGGGTGAGTACGGAGAAGGATTTTCAGATGCAGGAAACAGTACATGCAGAAGTCCCGCTAAGGGAAGAGCACAGAAGTAAAAGGAGCCCTTGGTAGTTCAAATGTAACACAGATGGTGAAACGAAGAATGTGTAAGAAGAGCCCAGAGAGGGGCACAGGTGCCATTCAGACCATTTGAAGGGTATGGGTTTTTTTTAGCCTAAGAGCAATGGAGAAGCCACTAAAGACATTTCAGGATGAGAATGCCCTCACCAGGTTTGTGTTTTTAGAAAATCTGATATGATAAAGGATGAAAGGTGAGGTAGAAAGGATACAGAGAGACTCTTGTAAGAGTTAGGGTCTCCATATGGGAATTTCTCAGGACATTTGTATTTTCTGAATCCCAAGAATAATCAGTCAAGAGTTCAGAAAAACAGGAAAAAGTAACATAATCCTACTGATAGAATTAAAGCTCCATGATCCACCTAGGGACTGCTGAGTTGAAGAAATGCACTGACATCAAGTGATAAAGCCAGCGCAGGAAATGTTGACAGGGACAGGCAAGAGTGGAAGGAGCTGAGTCAGGAAGACAGGAGAGACGTGGTCAAGGTCTAATCCACTGTTCTTGGCTTGTAGCTCTGGTCACGTTGCAAACATGTATCTGTGGCCCTGTATGCTGAGAAGAGGGAGTTGTTCTTACAAATAAAAACAGTTAATACATTTATTCATATAGTATACTTCATGCAAATCCTATGTTTGATGTTCTGAAAAAATAACAAGTTTCTGATGCAAAATCCTTAACTTGGCAATTTTGACGCATGATTCCAAGTAGTAGTATTAAGCTTACTAGGAGGTCTAAAGTCATGTTATTTTAACACTTTGCAATAAATTATTCACTAGTGTTTTCTAGTGTTTGAAGTTTACTGTGGGTTACAGTTCAGTGTAAGCACGTTAACAGAGCCTATGTAAAGAGAAGAGGATATTGTTGTAGGTACTTCAGTACAAAATTATAAACTAATCTAAACTCCGAACTAGCAAAAACAATATGGATTTCATGGCAAAACCAAAACTGGAGCAAGCAACAGAATGTTGATTAAAGAAAATTAGGTCATATAAAGTAACATGTACCTCAATACCCACCTTAAAATTCTCCCGAGAAAACTCTTAAAAGTTTGACTACCAGTGAACAATGTAAGAAAATTTTCTACATCTGCAATATTTGTCATGAGACAAATATCTAGGCCAGTAGGGAAATTAATGCTTTTGTTACTTTTAAATTTCACTTTAAGAATAACTTAATTATTTCATATTTCAACTTCTAAATGATTTTTATTTGGCATTTAATTTGTAACAATATTCCCTTTATTTAATGTTTTCTGTTACTAAATGTCTTTTATCAAACATCAATTTTATGTATTATTGAAATGTAGGATCTTGTGACAATATGTTGTGACATTTATAAAAATGATAAAGCATGCATTTATTATTACTTTTTGTAGGAAATCTCTGAAACTTTTAGTACAATCCGATCAAAGAACAACGATTCATGCTTTATTATAACCATTCATTACTTTTAAGTAGATGCAAATATTATTAAAATATATCATTACACCCTCCTTACCAAAAAAACACATAAATTGTTATGAAAAATAAAGAGTAATTTTTGAGTTCAAGATTCCCAAAGAATTCCCAAGAATTCTGATTTCTCATCCTAAATCCTGAAGTTTCATATCTGTCACGAATTTTAAAACACTAGCAAAAGTACAAGAAAGTGAAGGCAGTATCTTGAACTGTAGTGGTAGCAATGGAGAGGGAGAGAAATAGACAAATTCAAGAAATATCCAGAAAATACAGTTCATAGGAGCTAAACTTTAGCTGGACTGGGGAATGAGGTTAAGTAGTATCATGAGTAACTTCTCTGTTTCTGATTTTTGTGGCGATGGGTGCCATTTATAAAGATAACACTAGAAGAAGACCAACGGACCTATCAGGTGAGGTATGCTTCAAAAACAAGCATTTTCCATTTATTAATGATGGAGGGAACAGAGGTGCTAAGACAGAAAATAGGTTATTGGTCACCTGGAGCTGGAGGTAGGGATTCAGGCAAGTGGAAACAGGAAATAACTGCTGATGCAGTTTGTTTGCAGGTATTGAAAATGTTCTGACAGTGTATTGTGGTGACGGTTACACAACCCTGAATCTACTAAAAACCACTGAATTAATTTTATGGTATGTGAAATGCATCTCCAAAAAATTGAAAGACTGATTCCGTTCTCATTTACACCACATGTCCATTCCCGGTGAAATAGCAGCTCTGTTCCATGACATATTCACGTAGGAAACTAACTTGATGACTCCTCCACCATCTGACACAGGGATTTCTTTGGTAAGATGGAAAGGAATGCCATAAATTTTACAATAGCTCTTAAAGACTTAAGTTGGAAGTGGCACATGTCATTTCTTCTCATACACCATTGACCAAAGAAATGTCATGTGACCACACCAAACTTCAAGGGCACAAAAAGGCACAATCTCTTCCTGGAGCATAGATCAGAGAACTCCAGCCCATGGGCTAAACCTGGCCCACCTCCTAATTTTGTAAATGCAGTTTCACTGAACACAGATACACTCATTTGTTTACATACTGTCTGCATACTGTCTCTGGCTGCTACAAGAGCAGAATTATTTAGTTGTGACAGAACCCACACAGCTTAACAAAGCCAAAATTCTTTTCTATTTGGCCCTTTGCAGAAAAAGTTTGCCAACCCCCAGTCTAGGCCACTGCAATAGCCCCTGCACAAAATGAGCAGAACCGTCAGATTATGACCTTAATAGTTCATTCTGGGTTGCCTGGAGGGCTTCTCTGGTGGCTCAGACAGTAAGGTATTGGCCTGCAATGCAGGAAACTCAGGTTCAATCCCTGGGTTGGGAAGATCTCCTGGAGAAGGGAATGACAACCCACTCCAGTATTCTTGCCTGGAGAATTCCATGGACAAAGGAGCCTGGCAGCTGTAGTCCATGGGGTCACAAAAGAGTTGGACATGTCTGAGGGTTGCATGGGGAATGAGATAGCTGGGGCTGAGGGCTCCCCTTTCTCTTAGAAGATAGGGGGCTGCACCCAAACAAGGTTCTCATGAGGTTCTCATGGTGTCTGTAACATTCCTTGGGCAGCTGGCCATCCTAGAGAACTCCTGTGAACCAATGGCCCCCAAATCCAAATGGCCTAGTGCTCCGCAGCTTGTGTAGCCCCCACTGACAAGACAGTTCCTTCATGTCTCCCCTATAAAGAGAGGAATTGTCAGGAGTATGTTCTCTTTACTGAGACCCACTACACTCTGGCATTTAGCTCACCTCTTCATGACATGGTGAGAGACTGGAGGCTCTGGGCCTTTTTTCTGACTATCTTGGCCCTGTAAATTTTAATTTTCTTCAGTACAGCCCCTTTTGGCTGGTCCTCCCCAGCCAAAAAGAAAATTACAATATACCAGAAAGAAGATACTCAGCAAAAAGGAAACCCACTCCAGTATTCTTGCCTGGAAAATCCCATGGACAGAGGAGCCTGGCGGGCTATAGTCCATGGGGTCACAAAGAATCAACATGACTTAACTACTGAACCACCACCGCCAGGACTAAAGGGAGGATCAAGAGTGTAATTGTAGACATGTTGAGTTCGTGTGTGTTTGTGTGTGCACACTCAGTCATGTTCGAGTCTTTGCTCGAAAAAAGTAGACCTCATCTATCAGTGTCCTATAATGTCACATTTCTCCATGTCACACACACAGACACAATATCACATTCTGTCACGACTTCTCCCCTGAGCTATCTGGAATTATAATTATTAAGAGAAATTGATAGACTGTCAAACTCTCCTAGGTGTCTTAGAAAAATTGAATGTAACTAGAAAGCTGTTGGTATTTCATGTCTGTCAAACTTTATTTGAAAGGCCACCTGGTCAGTGAAACCACTGATATTACATATGTTCACTTTTCTTTTCAAATTCCATAGCACTTTATTTAGATCTTTTTAATAATAAATTTCATACTCCATCACTAAATATGTTTATATGCTTGCTTTATCTTTACTACTATACCATAAGTCTCTTGAGTTAAGGTTTGTGTTTTAACCTTATAGCCATCAACACATTCTACATGGTAGTGTAAAACAGAACAGAAAAGTACATACTTGAACTTCTTTTCCCCAAATTAACTATTAGCTCTGTAAGGACGAGTAATATGCCATTTATTTTTGTGTTTTCCTTTCTGCCTACCATAATGAATTCTATTGAATACATAGTTGCCATTGATAAATGTATTGATGGATGAATTAATTTGAAGACAAATTAAGACTTTCCTTTTTCAGAAATTTGTGCTGCTTCCAGGTGAAAATATGTGTGTTGAAACACCTGATACATTCCTTTCACTTTTCAACAATTCAAACCCAGAGTCAAAGCTATTAGCTACGATCAGCACAGAATCAAAAATGAACTAGCCTTCTCTATCTCTGAAGTATCAGGCAAATGTTATAGTTTTGCCATATACTTTACTTTTAGTTAAGTATTCTTTGTCAATGAAATCCCATATTCAAAGTTTTATAACAATGTTCGTGTCATTAGTTCTCACAGATTAAATTGTTAAAGTTGAATATACTTATGTATTACATATACTTGTGCACATATATCACATATAATATCATTATTTAAGATATCACAAGTGACTTAATTTGTAAATACTTTATGACAAATGCTATAGTCACATAGATTCAACATAATTATAGTGTAATGTATTTATATAACATATAATAGTTATAATCAGTTCAAGAATATAAAAATATGAGAAGATAAATGCTCAAGTAAAATAACTCACCTTGTAAGAATTGTTAAATTATCAAATTAACTGTGATACCAAAATGTTATTTAAAAAATGGCACAAAATATAATAATAATAAATCTGTAAAAAACTGAGATGTACAAAATCTAAGCCAAATCGTTAAGGCTAGGACACTTTATTTTATTTGTATATTTTACAGAATTTTGAAATAAAGCCAAAGTCTAGAGACCCAACGGTATGGTCTTAAAGATTTAAAACAAACTCAGGCCTTCCCTCGTGACTCGGTGGATAACAATCCACCTGCCAATGCAGGAGACATGGATTCCATCCCTGATCTGAGCAGATCCCACGTGCCGCAGACAAAACCCACGCGCCACAGCTACTGAGCCCGTGCTCTAGAGCCCGAGAGCCGCAACTGCTAAGCCAGTGTGCTACAGCTACTGAACGCTGTGTGTGCTAGAGCCTCTGCTCTGCAGCAAGAGTGCACGTGAAAGGGGCTCAGTCGTGTCCTCCTCTTTGTGACCCCATGGACTATACAGCCTGTGGAATTCTCCAGGCCAGAATGCTGGAGTGGGTTGTCATTCCCTTCCCCGGGGGATCTTCCCAACCTAGGGATCAAAGCCAGGTCTCCCGCATTGCAGGAGGATGCTTTACCAGCTGAGCCACCACAGTTAGAAGCCCGTGCACCACAACTAGAGAGTAGCCCCTGCTTCCTGCAACCAGAGGAAAGCCTGTGCAGCAGTGAAAACCCAGCACAGCCAAAAACTAAATAAATAAAATTAAAACTAATTCAGTTCACATGTAATTGTTGCATAGTCTGCTAGGCTTCTTGAGAAACTAGCAATTATTTCCACCATAATATCCTCCTAAGACAGACTTCCTTTTTGATTGACACTGCTTCATTTATACTTTATATTAATAAATGCAATATAAATAAATATGAATTAATATATAAATTTACATTTATATAAATAAAATGCTTAAAATATACATATAAAATATATTACAAATAAATGTGTATAAGTAGACAGAGCCACCCAGAACAAGCTTTCCATTGTAAATCAACCCTGTGCATAATGAATCACAGGGAGGTGAGATTGAATCAGAAAATATTGAAATAAATCAATGGAACAAATTTCTTACAACTCTAAACTGTGATTTGGCTTTCTTTTCAAAATTATGATTCAGTGAAATACTGTAAATATTTTTTGAGTACCTGCTATATGCCAGTTACTCTTCTGAGGCACAAAACTAAAAAAAAAAAAAAAATGCAATTTTTGCCCTCAAGGAATTTGGACCCTAATTACATAGTAAAGGCCAAATTTTTTATTGTTGCTGCTGCTGCTAAGTTGCTTCAGTCGTGTCTGACTCTGTGCGACCCCATAGACGGCCGCTGACCAGGCTCCCCCCCCCCCCCGGGATCATCCAGGCAAGAATACTGGAGTGGGGTGCCATTTCCTTCTCCAATGCATGAAAGTGAAAAGTGAAAGTGAAGTCGCTCAGTCGTGTCTGACTCCTAGTGACCCCATGGACTACAGCCTACCAGGCTCCTCTGCCCATGGAGTTTGCCAGGCAAGAATACTGGAGTGGGTTGCCATTGCCTTCTCCTTTTATTGCTACTAGATTTTAAAAATGTTTTATAGTTGGCTCTCATTAGTTATCTGTTTTATACACACAGTGTGTGTATGTCAGTCCCACCCTGCCAATCCATCTCACCTCCCCGTTGCCCCCTTGGTATCCATATGTTTGCTCTCTATGTCTGTGTCTCTATTTCTGTGTTGCAAATAAATTCATCTGTACCATTTTTCACCAATTATTTTGAGAGTTGATTTCTTTTCACTGAAGGCCTTAACATGCTAGTTCTCATTCCTTATGAAATACCAGCCCCTTCACCTTCCCCTTGGACTGCGGGTCGATGGTAGATCTGTGCACTGCATTTTACTAAGCAAGACAGGTAAATGCTGACGCTTCCATTTGGGAAGTAGACAGTCTGAGGTGAGGCTGTCATCCTTAAATATGCAGAAATAACCAACTGTCATACTGATCCCAACAACAGATTAGCTCCGTCAACTTTAATCACCTCAACTTTCACCCAGTGGGGGGAAAAAATGCCTCACTCCTCTCTTTTTACATTTAAGCCACTCAGGCTGATATATCCTGAATGTGTTAGCAGGGCCCTCTGGGTCCCCCGAGACATCCGGTCACATATAATGAACTGTAATGGAGCTCGCTACTAAACTAAGGCTGATAATCCCAGCCCTTGAGGTTTATCCTGCAGTGAAGCATGGACTCATTCCCAATCAGATCCCAGCTCAGCATCTGATGCTGAAGCAGAATCATTTCCAATTACCAACCATGTCTAAAGACAACCACGAACACTCACCTGGTCATGCCTATTTGCATTCATGAAACAGATGGAGCACACACATGCAAACGCTTTATTCCTGAGTCAAAGCAGAGACCCACAGAGTTTGAACAAGTCAATAAATGCTATGAACTTGATCTTGGCAATGGATGCTCTTGCTATCAGAAAGGCAGGGTTTAGGCTGGCAGTGTAAGACATTAGTGCCTTTAGGCGTTTTGTAGATACCTTTTAAGAAATGGTTCCTCTCTGTTCCACCTCCATCACCTAACCATAAGCTCCCCCACCCCAGGCCTTCTACCAGCACCTACAGGTATCACAAAGTTAAATCTCTTAACACTAACCAAATTTTGTTAGCAGGAAGCAACAAGGGGAGTTTGCAGTCAAGGCCAGAAGTCCTGAGTAGGATCCTAAGCTGCTGCTTTTACTACCGGGTGAACTTGAAGAAGAGAAATAACATCTCTGAGCTTCAGTGTTTTCATCTATGAAATGGCTAATAACAATACCTAATTGGAGAAATCCAAAAATGGGAATATAATCAAAGTTTTCATAGAAAATTGACAGCTGCAGCCAGGTCCCCATGAACTTGCTTTGTCATGATGAATGTTACAAAGCCTCGTTCTCCATCTCCATCTTGCAGGCTCAGTGACAAAGAGAAGGACAGAAGGACAGCCTTCCCAGTGAAGCTGCATATTAGCCATGCACACAGAGATGAGGACGTAACTTCTGAAAGCCTGTGTTTCATTGAAGTTGAAACTATAACTACCACGGGGCACTGGGATTCTCTGATCCGCCCACTGTCTCCTTGAAGGCAGAGTCTTTCAGAAGCTGGATTATTATTCCAACGATGCTTTCTGAAGATACAGAATATTTAATTATCTAAAGTCTAGATATTTAAGTGCATACACTTAGATCCATGAACCTAGCCTCATCCCAAGGATATAGTTGCCCCCAGAACTGGATAGGTCAAGTTCTTGGGCTGGATACTGTTTAGTGGTCATGGACAAAGGAGGCCTGAAAACTGCTCCTTTACCTAGGTTTCTATTGTTGGTGGCAAATCCCTTCACAATTGGTATATTCTTTCCTTAGGAAATTCAATCAGGTTGACATTTCAAGTGCAATCAGATGTTTCTACCTAGAAACATTCTTGACCCTGAGTGGAGATTTTGCAGACCTTTGCTTTGATTGTATGCTGATTAAAGATACACCTCAGAGGAATATTTTATTTCCAAATTTTGTATACATTTGTGGGATTTAGGATAGGGGAAGGAGTTGGAAACTAGATGTTCAGAATCTCATTGATCTATTTTGAAGATTTAATGAAACATATGAAGCAATTGTGAGCATCTATGTGCTTTCTCTAATGATAGCTATAGAAACATAACTGTAGAAATAAAGCTGGATAATGCTGTTGTAGTGCGCAGGCATTTGTTATTTGGTTAAAGGAGCATGTGTAGTGTAGAGGGTTGTTTCTAATTTTGTTTGTTTGTTTGTTTAATTGGAGATGAACTGCAAATATTTAAAGTAAACAATGTGGTCAATTTTGACCTTTGCATAAATCCCTGAAATAATTATCACATCAAGATAATGAACATATACCCACCACCACACCAAGTTTCCTTTCCTTTTACCCCTTCCTGTCCTGCTTTCCCCAAGCAAACATGGGAAGACAGCAATCACTATAGACTAGTTTGAATTTTTTAGAATTTTATATAAATAGAATAATACTATATATATATTCTTTGGCTTCTTTCAGCATAATTACTTTTGAGACTCATCCACGTTTTGTGGTTATCAGTAGGTCTTTTTTTATCATTTATCATTTCATTATATATAGATACCACAGTTTACCCAGTTACATGTTGATGAACATCAGAATTATGTCCAGGTTTTTTGTCTATTACAAATAAAGTTGCTATGAACATATACTTTCATTTGTCTTAGGGAAATAATTAGGAGTGGAATGGCTGAATTAATGATAAGTACATGTCTACCTTTCTGAAGAAAATACCTAACTTTTCCAAAGTGGCTATCCTGTTTCACATTACCACCAGTGATGCATAGTAATTCTAACCCTTCCACATTATTGCCAGCATTTTCTATAGCCAGTCTATGCTTTTAAGCCATTCTAGGAGTGAAATATCACTGTGGTTCTAATTTGCATTTCCCCAAACACTAGTAAGTTTTCATAAGATTACTTGCCAGCTCTATGTGCTCTTTGAAACATTTGTTCATATCTTTCCCCTATTCTATAATCAGGTTTATGTTATTAAGTTTTAAGAGTTCTTTATGCATTATATTTTGATTACAGGTCCTTCATCGAATGTCGTTTGCAAATATTTCTCCCAGTTTATGACTTGTCTTTGAATTCTCTAAACAATGACTTTCACAGTGCAGAAGCTTTAAATTTTGATGCACTTCAGCATAAAAGTACAGTGCAAAGTGTTAGTCGCTCGGTTGTGTCCGACTCTTTGCAACCCATGGACTATAGCCCACCAGGCTCCTCTGTCCATGGAATTCTCCAGGCAAGAATACTGGAGGGGGTAGCCATTTCCTTCTCCAGGGGATCTTCCTGACCCAGGGATTGAACCAGGTCTCCTGCACTGAAGGCAGATACTTTACTGCCACCAGGGAAGCCCTGTATATAAACAGTCAAATTTATAAATTGTATATAAGCAATCCATTATATAAACTTATTATTTTATGAATCAGGCTTTGGTATCATATCTGAAAAATATTTGCCTAGCCCTAGGTCATAAAAATTTTCCTCTGTTTTCTTCTAAAAATTCTGTCATTTAGGTATTATATCTAGATTTATGATTCATTTTTAGTTAATTTTTGTACACAATGTGAGGTATGATTCAGTGTTCTCCATTATCGTTCTTTCTTCCTTTTCTCCTTTCTTTCATATAGATATCAGTAGGGTCAACATTATGTGTTGAAAATAGTTTCTCTACTGGATTATTTGTGTGCCTTCTCTGGTGGCTCAGATGGGAAAGAATCTGCCTGGAATACGGGAGACACAGGTCCGAATCCAGGGTTGGGAAGATCCTGTGAGGAAGGAAATGGCAACCCACTCCCAAAATTTTGTCTGGAGGACCCTATGGACAGAGGAGTCTGGTGGGCTACAGTCCATGGGGTCACAAAGAGTCAGACAAAACTGAGTGACTAATGTAAGGTAAGGGAGTTAGGAAAGGCGAGGTTCAGAAAAAGAGGGAGACCAGCACTTTACAGGAACAGATCACCTTTAATGAGGCGAGAAGGGGCAGCAGTCAGATTAGTGAGCTGCGGCACTAACCCAAGGAAAGAGTAGGTATGTATAGGCATGTATGTGGAAATCGGCCGGAGCCTGGACCGGCTGGGAGCTGGGTGAAATCAACCCATTTTTTTCTTCTGGTGAGAGAGTTCTTTGTTTTGCATAGAGTGGTGGGGAGGACCTGGAGGGTAATTTTAACTCCAGGCTATTTTGAGCCATGTAACATCCCTTCAACTAACACTTAAACTTGTTGAAAATTAGCTATCCATATATGTATGGGTCTATTTTTCAAATGTCTATTCTGTTCTATTGTTATGTGTCTATCTTTATACCAATATCACTTTTTTATGATTACCATAAGCTTATAATAAGTCTTAAAATCACTCAGTATTAGTTTTCTACCTTTATTTTCTCTTAAAGTTATTCTGGCAATTCTAAATCTTTTGCAGTTCCATATGAATTTTAGAGTCCAGAAATTTTCTTCTGTGATTTGTGATTTAACTCTGTTTTGATAAAAGTGCATAATTTGTTTGATTTGAATTATTTTCAATTTGTTTAGATTTGTTTTATTGACCAGCTTATGGTTTACTTTGATAAATGTTTTCTGGACATTTGAAAAATATATGCTGATGTGATAAAGTTGTGGATGGAGTTGTTCAGATCTACATCTCTATGGATTTTTTTTTTCTACTTGGTTGATAATTTATCAGGAGAGGTATTAAAATCTGCTGTAATTGTGAATTTTTCTCTTTCTCCTTAAGGTTGTGTCAGGTTTTGCTTTACATAATTTTGGAGCTAAGTTATTCAATGAATAAACATTTAACACTATATCTTCTTGAGAATTGACATCTTTATTATTATGAAATAAACTTGGTCCTTGGAAGTATTATATGCTCTGAAATCTTGTTTCGTATAAGTGTGGCCACTCCAGTTTTTTTATTACTATTTCAATAGTAAAGCCTTTGACTGTGTGGATCACAATTAACTGTGGAAAATTCTGAAAGAGATGGGAATTCCAGACCACCTAACCTGCCTCTTGAGAAACCTATATGCAGGTCAAGAAGCAACAGTTAGAACTGGACATGAAACAACAGACTGGTTCCAAATAGGAAAAGGAGGATGTCAAGGCTGTATATTGTCACCCTGCTTATTTAACTGATATGCAGAGTACATCATAAGAAACGCTGGACTGGAAGAAGCACAAGCTGGAATCAAGATTGCTTGGAGAAATATCAATCACCTCACATATGCAGATGACACCACCCTTATGGCAGAAAGTGAAGAGGAACTAAAAAGCCTCTTGATGAAAGTGAAAGAGGAGAATGAAAAAGTTGGCTTAAAGCTCAACATTCAGAAAATGAAGATCATGGCATCTGATCCCATCGCTTCATGGCAAATAGATGGGGAAACAGTGGAAACAGTGTCAGACTTTATCTTTTTGGGCTCCCAAATCACTGCAGATGGTGACTGAAGCCATGAAATTAAAAGACGCTTACTCCTTGGAAGGAAAGCTATGACCAACCTAGACAGCATATTCAAAAGCAGAGACATTACTTTGCCAACAAAGTTCTGTCTAGTCAAGGCTATGGTTTTTCCAGTGGTCATGTATGGATGTGAGAGTTGGACTGTGAAGAAGGCTGAGCGCTGAAGAATTAATGCTTTTGAACTGTGGTGTTGGAGAAGACTCTTGAGAGCCCCTTGGACTACAAGGAGATCCAGCCAGTCCATCCTAAAGGAGATCAGTCCTGGGTGTTCATTGGAAGGACTGATGCTGAGGCTGAAACTCCAATACTTTGGCCACTTCATGTGAAGAGTTGACTCATTGGAAAAGACCCTGATGCTGGGAGGGATTAGGGGCAGGAGGAGAAGGGGATGACAGAGGATGAGATGGCCGGATGGCATCACTGACTTGATGGACATGAGTCTGAGTGAACTCTGGGAGTTGGTGATGGACAAGGAGGCCTGGCATGCTGCGATTCATGGAGTTGCAAAGAGTCAGACACAACTGAGCAACTGAACTGAACTGAACTGATAAATAGTTTTTCTATCCTTTATTTTTATTTGTGTCTTTATATTTGAAGTACATTTCTTCTAGACAGCATGGAGTTGGATCTTGCATTTTTAAATTCTATGTGATAATCTCTGCCCTTTAATTTGACCACTTATGTTTAAAGTGATTTTATGCATAAATTTAAAACTAGTATCTTGCTATTTGTTTTCTGCTTATCCCCTCTGTTCTTTGTTTCCCTTTTTCCTTTTGTTCCTGTCTCCTTTTGGATTATTATTTTTTAATTTTATCTCCATTGTTGGCTTATTATAAATCATTTTTAGTTATTTTATATGGTTTATAGTATATGTTATTCATTTCAGCTTTATTGAGGTTTCAGTTCAGTCGTGTCCAATTCTTTGCAACCCCATGAATCACACACGCCAGGCCTCCCTGTCCATCACCATCTCCCTGAGTTCACTCAAACTCATGTACGTCGAGTCAGTGGTGCCATCCAGCCATCTCATCCTCCGTCATCCCCTTCTCCTGCCCCCAATCCCTCCCAGCATCAGAGTCTTTTCCAATGAGTCAGCTCTTAGCATGAGGTGGCCAAAGTACTGGAGTTTCAGCTTTAGCATCATTCCTTCCAAAGAAATCCCAGGGACTGACATATAAAATTGTAAGATATTTAAAGTGTACATCATGGTGACTTGACATACGTATATACTGGGAAAGGATTCCTCCATCTGATTAATTAGCACATTGAGCACCTCACATTTTTTTGTTTGTTTTTTTTGGTGAGAACATATAAGTTCTACTTTCTTAGCAAGTTTCATTTATTTAATACAATGTTATCATTTATAGTCACCATTATTTGCATTAGATCCTCAGTCCTTGTTCATATCATAGCTGAACATTTGTATCCTTTTCCCAACCTCTCCTAACCACTCCTGCCCCAACCTCCTGCAATTACTCTTTGACTCTGGTTCTATGAGTTTGACTTTTTAAACATATATAAGTGATACCATGCAGTATTTGTCATCGTGTATCTGGATTATTTCACTTAGCATGGTGCCCTCAAGATCATCCACATGGCTGCAAATGGTAGGATGTCCTTATTTCTCCTGGCTGAATAATATTTCACTGTGTATATATACCATATCTCCTTTATCCATTCATCCATTGACAGATTGCTTTCATATCTTGGTTATGTGAATAATGCTTCAATGAACACGGGAGTGCAGACATCTCTCCAATATACTGATTTCATTTCATTTTGATATATACCCCAAGAGTGAGACTCCTAGATCATGTGGTAATTATATTTTTAATCTTTTGAGGAACTTCCATACTGTTTTTCATTATTGCTGCACCAATTTACATTCCCATCACCGGTGTATAACAGTTCACTTTTTTCCACATCCTCACCAACACTTTTTAGTTCCTGACTTTTTGAAAGTAGCCACTCTAATAGGTGTGAGGTAATATCTCACAGTAGTTTTATTTGCATTGCCCTCATGATTAGATGTTGAGCACCTTTTCATGCCTGTTGACCATTGTTATGTCTTCTTTGGGAAAATGGTTATTCAGGTACTTGCCCATTTTTAAAAATCAGTTTGGGGATTTTTGTTATTGAGTTGTATGAATTCTTTATATATTGTGGATTTTAATCCCTTACCAGATATGTGATTTATTAATTCACTGTTGTCTCACACTGTTTACAAGTGAATATCTTTATTACTTTGTATGTATCATCTTTTATTTGTTTTATAATTTTATCTTTCTCACTGGTTTTTGCTATTAATAGTCTGGGTATAGTTTTTTCTTGTTTCTTATCTGGGCATTAATTAAGCTTCTTGGTTTTGTAAGTCTATAGCTTTTATAAAATTTAGAAAATGTTATTCATTATTCAATTATTTCTTCTTTGCTTATCCACCAACCTACCTGTCTCTCTTTAGGGAACTTTCATTACCTGACTATTAGGCTGCTTGAAGTTGTCTCACAGCTAACTGATGCTCTGTTTATTTTTTATTTTACTATTCTCTTTTCTGTGTTTCAATGTTAATATATTCTATCACTATGTATTTACTAATATTTCCTTCTGTGATGTCTAATTGGCCATTAATCCTATCTTACATATTTTTTATCTTACGCATTAAAGTTTTCAGTCTTTAGAAATCCATTACGGGACTTAAATGTATTTTCCATGACTCTACTGAACTGTTTGAACATATGGAATACAATTATAATGACTCTTTTAATGTTCTGTTTTGTTAATTCTAACATTTGTGTTTGCATGGGGTTGATTTTGATTTCTATCTCTTTATGTTTTCCTGCTTCTTTGCATGCCTTGAATTTTTATCAGAAGCCAGACATCATATATTTTATGTGCTGAATGCTTTTGTATTTCTACAAATATTTTAAAGCTTTGTTCTAAAATGCATTTAATATCCTTGGAATTGGTGTGATGCTTTCAGTCTTGATTTTAAGATTTATAAGGCTAAGAGCAGTGCTTAGTATAGGGCAATTTATGCTCCATGACTGAGGCTAGACTCTTGTGTATTTTCCTCACTGCCTCAGGGATTATGAAGATGTTTTCCAAACTGGCTTCTGAAAATAAGCATTATTTCTGGTTCTGTTTGAGATTCTATTATTTCTAATCATTTCAGGTGGGTCTTTCCCCAAACTTAAGTAGTTTTGTCAAACAAACTTTTTAGTATTCCACTGAATACTTGAGATGAACCCTTTGCAGCTCTTTGAAATTATTTAATTATTTCCTGTGCAGTTTTTACCTCTCTGAAACTCTGTCCTGTGGACCCCAGTTGCTTTGGTCTTTCCAGACTAGCAGGTATCTTTCCTCAACTCAGGGATTTTCCCAGGCTCCATCTGGATTCTTCCTACAGCACCTTGGCCTGGAAACATTTTCCAAGCAATAATCTCAGGCAACTGTAATGTTCATCTCATCATATATTTTTGTTCATTTCCTAAGTTCCTGTGGCTCCATCTTGGCAGAAGCAGAAATCTTTGGCATGTGGCCTTTATATTTACTTTATTTTTCATAGTAAAAAAAATAGTTCAGAAAAGGAAGATGAGGTTTTCTTCTACTGCATATACAACTTTAAGTTTTGTCTGCAGCTTGAACTCTCCTAGAGTCCTGTCTCTCTTCACCAGCATAGATGGCTCTAGGATCACTGTCTGTGTGGCTCAGATGGTAAAGAATCTGCTTGCCAATGCAGGAGACACTGGTTTGATTCTTGGATCAGGAAGATCCTCTGGAGAAGAAAATGGCAACCCACTCCAGTGTTCTTGCCTGGAAATTCATGGACAGAGAAGCCTGGTGGGTTGCAGTCCACAGGGTCACAAAGAGTTGGACACGACTGAACGACCAACACTTCACTTTCTCATATACTAAGCCAACACTTAGCAAATTCAGATATTCTCTCGGTGCATTTTCAGATTACTTAAGTAACTCCATCGTAAGTAGTGGTGGAATATATTAGTGAATATATTGCTTGAGTTAGGTGTCACTGTGGAAATGTCAGTAACTCTTAAGGTGTTTTCTTCTCTACTTTCTTAAAAATAAAATAATGTTTTATTATTATTATTTTATTATTTTTAAAACATAAAAAAATGTTTGCAGTCAACATAGGTTCATGGAAAGAGGACTAAGCTTTAGAAAGCATTAGCCAATGCTTTCCCTGCCTTTCTCAGTCACAGATGTTAAGTGTGGCAGCAAGCCTTACTATGACATAAGATGAGCAAGTGCAAAAGATAAGGTCGCAATTAGACAGCTCATTCTTTCAACTTTTGAGTGGGCATGAAGAAACCACTGTTTTGCTGAGCAAATTAATTCTTGGGCCTGCTGAATGTAAGACATTCATGGAAACTGCATAGATCTTATCAGAACCTGATGTTAGCTGTTTTCCTGGAAGTTGTTTATAATCAATATGAATCTCTCAACTCTCTCTGGGGAAACATGTGACTTCTACATGCATAGTATTTTTACATATATTCTTTTAATGTTAAATATAACCCTGACAGCGTTATTCTCATCTAGCAGATGAGGTAAGTGATGTTGGAAAAGTTAGGGAATTATTCCAAAGTCACATAGCTGGAAAGTGACAGTCAGTATTCAGATTCGATTCCTGAAGCCCAGTTTGGTTTCAAATTTCTTAGTCTTTCTAATGAATCATGCTGCCTCCAAGATAAACATAACTTTGGTTCAAATCAGATTTTCACTGTTTCATTTCTGTTATATCATTTGGAAGAGGCATGAAACTTTCAGCCAACATATGTGCTTTGTACTAAATAATTACAACTTTTCTTATTATGATTGATTAAAGTTCAAATATCATCTGATAGTGATTTTAAAAAATTTGTTTTGCTGTTTATTCTGTCTGTGAACCTTATGAAAAACAAAGGTTGTCATGACTCTATGACCCCAAAGCACACCATTCAAAAAACCACTGCCATTTAATTTTGATAGAATCCCCAGCAATCAAAGAAACAGAGTCTTGTCCATGTGAGAGATTGTATGATATAATTTTTCATGCTGGGGATAAGGATATTTTCAATAATTTCAAAAGTTAATCAAATGTCAAATCTGGGAAAGTAGTAAAATATAGATATTCAATACAGCATTGTAAGAGGATTTCATAAACTAACAGAGCATTATATATGTCCTTTTAACATCTGTTCTCTTTTCTAAAGCAACCAAATCATGTGGATGGAAAGAAAGCATAAAAACCCAGATTCAACTCTAACAGTGCTTTTAAGGAGGTATATGACCTTGAAAAGTCACTCACCTAGTTGAATTCCTTAATTTTAATCAGGAAAATTAGGATAAGAGAGATTTCAACATTATTGTTCTGGTCTTTTAAGGTAAAATATAAAATCTCTCAGTGCATGAATCCAGGAAATCAAGCTTGATGACATCATATTCTTCAATAGATGCAAAGCAAGCCCTTTATATAGAAAACTTATTTGGTTCCTACATGAGGGTAATTTTCAACTGATTGTCAGAAATACTAATATGTAGAGTTTTCTTACTCCCTATTTCGTGGTCAGGTTATCCAAGAGCATCTAAGCATAATAATCAGATGCTCGAGTCAGTAAAAACAAAATAAAGAAAGCAATGAGGGTATCAAGTATGTATGACTCAATTACTGAAAAAATTTCTGTCTCGATTTGCCCGATTCTAAGTCACTGTAGCATTCTGATACATTTCTATGGTATTACTTTCCTGTATGCCTTCAGATACCCTGATATTCACAATTTCCGTGGCCAAGAAGGTTTCACAGCAAGTACATAATCTTGATCCTTACATCAAATATCCACTACATAAACACCAAACATGCATATGACAAATGAATGGTGAAATTTTCTATCTTCAAAATACCTCTGCCAAATACTCGCTGGTTTCCGCTCTCTCCCTATTATTTTAACAAGAGCCTGCGGACACAAGCTAACAAACGTGCCAAAAACAAAACAAAAAACTCTAATAGAAGGCCATCTAAAAAACCACCAAGGAAATAAATTCCAAAAGGAGCGTATTGTCACTGAAAACAAAATGAAACCAGCACAGCATTCAGCGACCTCTTCCAAGAACAGGCAAATCACTTCTAACAGTTGTTCATAAACATTATTCTTTCCTTCTATTTAAGCCTCTATTGAATAGCTACTACGTGAAAGATACTGTACTCTTTGTAACAGAAAGCAAACTAGGGTCTGAGATCCTAAGTAATTTACCATCTAAGAAGACAGGCAGATAGTTACATGTGTTATAAATCAAAACAAAATGTGATGGAGAAAAAAAAATTACAAAAAGTATACTTAGCATATGATAAATTTACAGACATAAAAAAGAATTTGAGTCAGAGTCACAGAATAATGATTCAATATGGCAGTGGTTTGGAACAATAAGAATACATTGTAATTATCCGAGGAGCTTTTTGAAATTATCAGTACTGGGGCCTAACACTTAAACTATCTGATTCTGCTGGAGTAAGGTGAGGCACCGGTATATTATAAAGTCTTCACAGGCTTTGCTAATAGGCAGGCAAGAGCGGAGGACCAGTTCATTAAATATCTTGTGGATTCCTACTGAGAACCAGACGCTCTGCATCCCCAATACCTGGAAAAGATGAATAAGTCCTGATCCCTGCTTTAAAGGGAATCGCTAAAAGGGATTCTTGAGCAGCTATTGACATTAGTTAACAATTGGATGACTGAGCCTTTATGGACTTTAGGGAAATTCACATGGAATCACATAAACCTCTGTCTTCTACAATGAGTTGATTAAAAAAAAAAACAACAACGACATTCAATACATCTGTGGATCATCTGAGACTGGCTAGGAGTTTGTAAATTTGGAATAATTTAAATAAAAATTCAAGAATATTATAACCCAATAGAAAATAAATCTTCAAAAGACCCAAAAGGCCTAACATCAACAGGACTAAGATCAGCTACTTGGATCCCTAAAGTCAACTGCATAATTAATCACAGATGAGACATAGATTAGCAAATGCTAGAGAATCACTGGTGAACTCATTTGGAATCGACAAAAGGCTGAAGCTTCTAAAGAAACTGTGAAATCATAATCTAATAGAACGGTGCGTGCATGCTCAGTCACTCAGGCTTGTCCGACTCTCTGCAGTCCCAGAGACTGCTGCCCACCGGGCTCCTCTGTCCATGGAATTCTGCAGGCAAGAATACTGGAGTGGGTTGCCATTTCCTCCTCCAGGGGATCTTCCCAATGCAGGGATCAAACCTGAGACTCCTATGTCTCCTGCATCGGCAGGTGGATTCTTTACCACTAGTGCCACTGGGAAGTCGTAATAAAACCATAAAATCTAAAATTACTGATAACATAATCGCACTTTCTGTCTTGTTGGCTAAACCTGGACCAAGGCTTCTGCCCCTTCCCTCACTCTTGCACATGCAAGAGAAACAGTGTACATTAACCAAGGCTATGGAAAGTTTTGCACCCAATTTAAATAGAGTATTGAAGGAAGTGGAGTAGAAATGTCAGAGTTAGGGTTCTGTTGCCTGAAAGTATCCGAGTAAGAATTGTCACAGACTGAATATTTGTATCCCCCAAATTCATATGTTGGAGTCCTAACTGCTCCCCGCCCCCAACCTTTCCCAAGTGTGATGGTCCTTGGGGTTGGGCCTTTGGGAAGTAATCAGATTTGGATGAGGTCATAAGGATGGAGGCTTCATGATGGAATCGGTGTCCTTGTAAGAAAAGAAAGTGACCAGAGCTCACTTGCTCTCTCTTTACCACGTTACAGACACAGTGAGAGGTGTCATCTGCAAACTAGGAAGAGCAACCTCACCAGAGCCAAACCTTGCTGGCCCCCCAGTTTCATATAGCCTCCAGAACTATGTGACAGTGGGTTTTAACAGGTGAGCCACCCTGTCTGTGGTAATTTTTAATAGCAGACCAGGCTGATTAAAACAATGATATGATGTTTTATTATCTCCTAAACCAAGAAGTCTAGAAGTTGGTGCTTTAATATCAGTTCAGTTCTTAAATGATATTGTCAAAGCCTAAATTCATTCTATCATTCTGCTCCATTCTCCTCAAATTTCTGCCTTTTATTCTATGGTTTGGCCCCTCAAGGTTGCAAGATGGCTGCTATGCTATCTCTTTCCAACCTGATGTCCAAATCAAAAAAGTGACTTTCTCTTCTTTTGCTTTAGTTTTTTTTAACTGAGCAAAATAGAAGTACCCTATATTGTGCCATTGTTAGAACGGGCCTAGATAACTACCTACGAATAATCTGTGGTACAGGAGAATAAAGCAACCCAAGACAAGTTTGGAATAATCATGATTTGTTTTCAGAAACTGAGAAATTCTTGAATATGATGCACTCCAATAACTAAATAACACTGGGGGAAATGATTGTTGAGCCAGTAAATCAAAGTATTTTTGTGATGTTACAGAGAAGAAGGGCCCAATAGTTATCTTCCAACATTTTAGTGAAATAAACTGTAAGATAGGTATTGGCCTTATTTAGTGTAGAATCAAAAGGTAAAACTAAGATCAATGGGAGAAACCCATAGAGAGAAAAATATTTTTCATACATCTGAGCAAACTCACCCAAATATTTGGATTTGCTATCCTCAGCAGTATATAAGGATGAAGAAACTCAATTCAAGCACTGGGAAAAAAAAAAAAAAAACAAGTGCTCAGTTATGTCCAACTCTTTGGAACCCCATGGACTGTAGCCTGCCAGGTTCCTCTGTCCATGGGATTTTTTTCAGGCAAGAATACTGGAGTGTGTTGCTACAAGCACTGAAAGTTTTGTTAATTCAAAAGGCCTTTGAGATAACTTTAAACCTAAACTTCCAGAAATGAATCTAACAGAAATATTTTTAATATGTGCATCTGCCACTGAACACATGAGAACTAAAAAGGTAAACTTCCTAACGGTATGTAAGTTTATCTTTCTTCCTTTTTAAAAATAAATGTATGTGTTTGTTTCTGGCATGTTGGGTCTTCATTGCTACATGGGCTTTTCTCTGGTAGCAGCAAGCGGGGGCCACTCCCTGGCTGTGGTACACGGGCTTCTCCCTGCAGTAACTTCTCTTGCTGCGGAGCACAGGCTCCAGGGCTCGCAGTGTTCAGCAGCTGTGGTCCCCGGACTCTAGAGCACAGGCTCAGCAGTTGTGCATGGGCTTAATTGCTGCACAGCGTGTGGCATCCTCTTGGACCAGGGACCAAACCTGTGTCTCCTGCATTGGCAGGCAGATTCTTTACCACTGAGCCACCAGGGAAACCCAGAAATTCTTCCTTTTAAAAAATGCTTTGCATTAATTCTCTCTTGCCACTATAACATGTTGTCACACGTCTAGTGGTTTAAAAAAATACAAATTTATTTTCTTACAGTTTTGGAGGCCAGAAACCGAAAATGGGTCAGCAGGAATGTGTCCTTTCCAGGAGAATCTATACCCTTGCCATTTCCAGATTCAAGAATCTCATGGGTCCACATCACTCTGACAGCTGCTTTCATCATCACATCTCCTTTTCTCTCTCTGCTTCCATCCAAAAGGTGTCTCTGACTCTGACCCTCCTGCCTCCCTCTTATTAAGACCCTTGTGATTACCTTGGACTCATCCAGAAAATCCAGCTAATTGCCTCATCTCAAGATACTTAGTCATATCTGCAAAATTTCTCTTGCTATGTAAGGTGGCATAGTGACAAGTTCAGAAAATTGGGACGTTTAGAAACCCAACATTCAATTTCTCATACACTTCAAATAATTTTCATTTGCTCTGTTTAGAATAGCCTAAAAATTCGTAATTTCACCCAAGAAAGCAATCATATTAAAGCCACACTTCTTCTTTTACATTGATATTTTACATTGATGTTCAAGAATAGAATTAACACTTTATGAGATTTTCTGTAATATGGGTGCACTAGTAACATCACTGGTTACAAGATAAACATTGACTCTAGAGAAACTCTATTTCTGAAATAATTATCTATTACTGAACCTTGTGTGGATCACAATAAACTGTGGAAAATTCTGAAAGAGATGGGAATATCAGACCACCTGACCTGCCTCTTGAGAAACCTATATGCAGGTCAGGAAGCAGCAGTTAGAACTGGACATGGGACAACAGACTGGTTCCAGATAGGAAAAGGAGTACATCAAGGCTGTATATTGTCACCCTGCTTATTTAACTTATATGCAGAGTACATCATGAGTAACGCTGGGCTGGAAGAAGCACAAGCTGGAATCAAGATTGCCGGGAGAAATATCAATAACCTCAGATATGCAGATGACACCACCCTTATGGCAGAAAGTGAAGAGGAACTAAAAAGCCTCTTGATGAAAGTGAAAGTGGAGAGTGAAAAAGTTGGCTTAAAGCTCAACATTCAGAAAACGAAGATCATGGCATCCGGTCCCATCACTTCATGGGAAATAGATGGGGAAACAGTGGAAACAGTGTCAGACTTTATCTTTTTGGGCTCCAAAATCCCTGCAGATGGTAACTGCAGCCATGAAATTAAAAGACACTTACTCCTTGGAAGGAAAGTTATGACCAACCTAGATAGCATATTAAAAAGCAAAGATATTAGTTTGCCAACAAAGGTCCATCTAGTCAAGGCTATGGTTTTTCCAGTGGTCATGTATGGATGTGAGAGTTGGACTGTGAAGAAGGCTGAGTGCCGAAGAATTGATGGTTTTGAACTGTGGTGTTGGAGAAGACTCTTGAGAGTCCCTTGGACTACAAGGAGATCCAACCAGTCCATCCTAAAGGAGCCCAGTCCTGGGTGTTCATTGGAAGGACTGATGCTGAAGCTGAGGCTCCAATACTTTGGCCACCTCATGTGAAGAGTTGACTCATTGGGAAAGACCCTGATGCTGGAAGGGATTAGGGGCAGGAGGAGAAGGGGATGACAGAGGATGAGATGGCTGGATGGCATCACCAACCCAACGGACATGAGTTTGGGTAAACTCTGGGCATTGGTGATGGACAGGGAGGCCTGGCGTGCTGCGATTCATGGAGTTGCCAAGAGTCAGACACAACTGAGCAACTGAACTGAACTGTACCTTGTAAGCATGTTTTCCTTCTTTGGGCCACACTAACTGAAATACTAAATTTCAAAGAAAAAAGTGTGTTCCATGAGTGGTTTTAGGAAGAAGCTATTTCAAGTGTCTATCCTATTATCTTGAACCATAGGAAATTGCTATTTTCCTGGGGCAAACACAATTGAAGACAACAAATTCCATACAGTTCAACTTTAATGTTATAATTTTCCCCTAAGTTTCTTCTACAGTATTTTACTATGAAATACTGCAAACATATAGAAAAAGGAAGATTATAATACACATGGAATAATATACATGTATTCCAAGATATACATGGAAATCCATGTACCCACCACTAATATTATCAAGTATTGTATCAATAATGTAATGTATTTCCTTTTGAAGTTTTTCAATAACTAGAATGATGCAGTTTCACCCTTTTCCCAATCCTGGCCTCTCCGGAGGAGCTACAGGAAATATTCATTAGGATTTTATAGCTTCCTAACTGTATGTAAGTTTATCTTTCTTCCATGAAAGCAAAATCAGTTTATAGTTTCTTTTTGTCCATTGTGCATCAGTTTTTTTCATGAAAAATATCTTTCCTATGCTGGTTTAGTCAGATTCCATTCAAATTACTGAATAGCCTTAGAACATTCTATCAACTGTGATGGAGAGAAGGAGCAAAGATAATCCTGAAGGCTGCCCAAGAGTGATCTGATTGAATATTCATACTGGTCCAAACCACCCAACCATCTTCTGTCGGGTACTCTCAAAAACTCTGAAAAAAAGATTAAGATTAGAATGAAAAAAAACAGGAATGAGAACAGCGTTTTCAGAAAAGTAGATGATAAAATAGACGTCGAATCATTAATTTGTTCTATTTTCTCACTCTTGACTTTGTGTTTCTATAAGTTCTTTCTCTTTTTATCCCTCTTGTCTACTCAATATTCTACACACATTTGTGAGATTATCTGCCCTTCTTGTTCATGCCATTTGGGGCCTTGGCTTTAGTATACACAGTACTTTGTCAACACGAATGGAAAAATCAATCATGATAAGGGAAAGCATTCATGGTGCTCTGAAAAAAGTCAAGCGGTGGGAGTTTACCTCAGGGGTCCCCCCTAACCTCTGGGATCTAATGCCTAATGATCTGAGGTGGTGCTGATATAGTAATAAAGTATGCAATAAACGTAATGCTGTTGAATCCTCCCCCAACCATCCCCCCATCCATGGAAAACCTGTCTTCCATAAACATGGTCCCTGGCGCCAAAAAAGGTTGGGGACTGCTGGTTACCTGATTTTATCCAGAATAGAATTGTTCATATACAAATATATGCCTGCATGTGTAAGTACAGCTATAGAATCAGAGGTAGAATTTTTTGAATAACAGTTTATTGGGCTGTAGGAAATATCTACCCCTCAGGAAGGAACTGGAGAAGGCAATGGCACCCCACTCCAGTACTCTTGCCTGGCAAATCCCATGGACGGAGGAGCCTGGTGGGCTGCAGTCCATGGGGTCGCTAAGAGTCGGACACAACTGAGCGACTTCACTTTCACTTTTCACTTTCATGCATTGGAGAAGGAAATGGCAACCCACTCCAGTGTTCTTGCTTGGAGAATCCCAGGGACGGGGGAGCCTGGTGGGCTGCCGTCTCTGGGGTCGCACAAAGTTGGACACGACTGACATGACTTAGCAGCTGCAGCAGCAGGAAGGAATAGTTCAAATATCCTTTTCAATCTCTAATTTTGATTAAGTTCACATCATTGCCTCATGTCTGTATGCAGGTAGCCATTTCATCCTGAATTACTCCGGCAGCCTTCAAAATTTAGTGGAGGATGGTGAGTTTCTGCTGGGAATGGATGAAAAATTGAAGTTCCCAATGAAGCATATTCTAATTGGAGTTTAAAAGTCTGCAGACTTTTCTTTGGCATGTGAAGTCTACAAACTTCTATTTCTTGTGCAAAGCTTTCCTTGCCATGATCCTAGAGATTATCATACTGAGTAAAGTAAGCTAGACAGAGAAAGACAAAATATATGATACTGTTTACATGTCAAATCTAAAAATTAGAAAATATTACAAATGAGCTTAATATTTAAAAAAAGGAAAAACAGAAACAGACCCACAGACATAGAAATTATGGTTACCAAAGGAGACAGGGAGAGGATAAATTAGGAGTTTGGGATTAACTATACACACATCTATATATAAAAAATATAACCAACAAGGACCTACTATATAGCACACAGAACTATATCCAATGTTTTGTGATAACCTATAAAAGAATGTGAAGTAGTATGTGTGTGTGTATATATACATACTATACATATATATATTTCTGAAAATTTTAAAAAGTCTACATTTATATGTGTGCATCTGAATCACTTTGCTCTATACCTGAAATTAATACAACATCGCAAATCAGCCTAACTTCAATTAAAAAAAAAAAAAACTTTCCTTGCCAAGAAAACTCTACATTTCAATTGTGATAGAGTTTCAGAGACCAGGAAGTAAGAGAACTGGCTTTTGTCATATAGACAAATAAGAATATTTGGTTACTTGTGTTTTAATATCCATTTTTTAACTAGATTTGGGGAAAAACAGTGATAATTGCTTTTGATACAAAAACACCATTTATTTCCAGTGAGATAATTTGAAAACTGCCAAACTAGTTATCACCAAAGTTTTCAATGTAATTTGTCACCAGAACTGGAGCAAAGATGATTGTAACCTTCCACACTCTTTAAGATTGTATATGCGGGCATGTTTAAATGCACACAATTCTAATAGTACTGTACACTGGTATATACAGGTAAGCTTTCATTTGGCAAGTAGTTTGATATATGACCAGACTTTCTGATTGAGTGATTCAATCTTTAGAATAAATGGTCATGTCGGACACGACTGAAGCGACTTAGCAGCAGCAGCAGCAGCAAGGTTCTGAGCATGAAGCTTTTCAAAATCTCAATTACAATCATCCCACTCTCCAAATACCATCTCCTGTTATTGTAGTCTGTTACCTCTGGTTTGCTGACTCCAACAATCCACAGACATCATTAGGATCTATGATCCTCTGATAGACTACCTCATCACCTGTCTGAATTCCGTGGTCTCTCTGAGCTACCTCACTCTCCAGCATTACCTTTTTGTGCTCTAGTGCCGTGTCCAGATCGCTGCTTCAGGGCACAAGCATCTAGTCACCTAGCTGCTAATGTGGCTGGCTATTCTTGGCTCACAGTTGAGTTGTTCCTCACAGGATTTGCCCTCCACCAGAGAGAGCTGACTTGACCAAGATTATACCTTTTCCCCAAGGGTAAAGCGTCTGCCTGCCGTGCGGGAGACCCGGGTTCGATCCCTGGGTTGGGAAGATCTGCTGGAGAAGGAAATGGCAACCCACTCCAGTAATCTTCCCTGGAAAATTCCATGGCCTGAGGAGCCTGGTGGCCTACAGTCCATGGGGTCGCAAAGAGTCAGATACGACTGAGCAACTTCACTTCACCAGGGTTTTACATCCAATGACTGACTGATGTAGGGGTACAAAGATCCAGGATTTTTTTCTTTTTTGCCTCAGTCAGCGACATCTCTGAACGGCCATCCCAACTCTGTTGTCCCAGTGAGATCAGCTAAGGCCTCTGCTCTGTTATAAATGCTTTGCATTTCAACTTCTCCCTTTGCCCTACTCCCCTTTCCTCCATTGCTACCACAGAAAACACCAGCACACATCTTTATCTCAGAGTCTGCTTAGCAGAGAAGGGAATGTAAACAGTATGATAAGTGACCCTAGAGGGCAGATTCTGCAGTCAGCTTTTGGAACTGCAGCATCAGTCTCCAAGTTGGCATGAAGGACAGCATCACAGGTGGGAAATGGAGTTATGACGGGTCCTGAGCATGTTGCCATGCTGCGATTGTTATACTGCCTTTGACAGGGTATACCCATGGAAAAGAATACCAGGAAAGACACAGTGTCTCAAGCATTCAGAGCTATAGGAAATACTAATTATAAGAATATAGAATTGAAGGGCTGTTACTGGAGGCTGTTAAGCATGGTAGAAAGATAATGAAAGGCCAAGGGTAATAAATCATCAATTTAAGGCAAACAGTGAAAGCTGCTTTGGCAGCATGCAAAGCTCATCTGCTGCAGCAAGAGAAAAAAGAAAGCTAAAGATCAGGTCCAGGAATTAATTGGTAGTGGAGTATCATATAAGATTTAATTCTGAAACCTGGCAAGTCTATTATGCCAAGGTTAAGGCCTTGATTGGTAAGTAATGTGACTCTGAGATGAAATGGGAACATATGGGCATTTGAACAGTTTGAATGTCTAGATTTCTCTTGACATTCTGGGACTGCAGACATGACCCATGCCTTTCTGTTAAAGGTTAGCTCACCCCTGGCTTGACTGGAGAAGAATCAGCTTCCAGGCTACACTGAGGTTGTTGGCAGGATTTAACTGTAGGAGTAAGAGCTTCAGCTTTGTTGTTATCAGCCAGAGTTCGCCCTCAACTACTAGAGATCAAGTATAGTTCCCTCCCACAGGTGGTTCACAATATAGTCTCTTAGATTGTCAATACTAGCAGAAGAGCAAGAATCTCTACTGGCAATAGTCTCACACATTGTAGTCTGGAGCTCATTTCAATGACTCCCATGTTACTAAACCCAATAGACAATTCTCCTTGTTTGTCTTGTAAGCAACAATTGACACAGTTAAGCACTCTCTTTCCTGAAATACTGTATTCTCTTGGTTTCTAAGATTTCATAGTATCCAGTTTTCCTTTTACTTCACTAGACTCACTTTCTCAGTCTCTGCTACCAATTCCTCCCCATCTTCATAATATCTTGCTGTTGGAGTACCCCAAAATTCATTGTTTAGACTTCTCTATTGAGAATTCCTCTGATAAATTCACTTGTATGGTATAAAAGCTAATGACAGCCATATCTATATTTTCTACCTGGGAATATCCTCTGGATTCCAGACGTATATCCAATTACCTTTGCAAATTTTGCACATGAATGTCTAATAGACGTTTCAAGCTTACTAGGCCCAAACTTGAAATCCAGTTCTCCGTTCCCAGCTCTTCCCCTTCTACAGTCTCTTCTGCCTCCATTAACCACTACCCTCTCTTCCTGTTTTCTTAATCAAAAACCCCTGGGGTTATTCTGGAATGCACTCACTTATCCACTGTCTTCGTTCAGTCTGGCTGCTGTAAGAAATAACCATAGATTGAATGACTTATAAACAACAGAAATTTATTTCTTACAGTTCTGGTCGCTAAGAATTTTGAGATCGTGGTAGATTCGGTGTCTGGTGAGAGCATGCTTCCTGGTTCACAAATGTCCATCTTCTGTCTGTGTCCTCATATGGTAGAAGGGGTCAGGGAGCTCTCAGGGGTATCTGCTATAAGGGCACTAATCCCGTTCATGAAGCTCCACCCTCCATACTTAATCACCTACCAACACCATTACATTGGGGTTAGAATTTCAAAATATGAGTTTTAGGGAGACACAGACGTTCAGCCTGGACAACACACAGTATCCAATCTATCAGTCACTCTATCAGTTGTTTTTTTCAGGGTGTATGCAGAAGCTGACCACTTCTTCTCTCCTCTGCTACCTCCCTACTCCAAGCTACCAAAACCTCTCCACTTAATTATTGCAACAGTATCCTAATTGGTTTCCCTGATTCCACACTCACTCCTTTAACACCTGTTCTCAGTACAAGTTCCAGAATAATCATCTTAAAACAAGCTTCATATATCATTCTTCTACTCAGTAATTTTCAAAGGCTCCCTGACTTACTCCAATGGAGGCCAGTTCCTCTACTGGTTTATCTGCCCTGTGCATTCTGACATCCCCTCCTCTCCCTGAACTCATCTCCCAGGATGCTCCTGCTCACTCATTTTATTCCAGCCACACTGTACTCAAAATATCCATGAATTCCCTGCCTTCAGGCCTTTGCAGCTACAATTTCCTCAGCCTAGAATGCTTCCCTCAAATGTCTACTTTTTTTCTCTCCTCTCCTAAATTTTTAACCAAATGCCACCTTCTCAGTGAAACCTTCCCTAACCATATCATCTAAAATCACACCCTGTCCCTTCCCACACACATGCTTCCTACTCTTTTCCCTCCATAAATCTTCATAACACTTTCCACTTTCTGACATATTCTAATTCAGTTGCTTCTTTCAGATAGTGTCTGTCTCCCCTGAATAGACCTAAGCTCCATAAGGGTGGAGATTACCTGCTGGGTTTTTTTGCACAATATTTATTTCCCTAAGGCACAGAATAGCATAGTGCATAGAGCCCAGAGTACATACTCCGTATGTGTTGAATAAATAAATCAATAAAGGATTAGATGAATGAGTAAATGAATGAATGAATTAGTATAACTAAGGTCCACTTTGTTAATATCAGTCAGGGCACCAGCAGGAAGCATGTGGAAAATTCAAACGAGGAAATTTAGGTAAGTTTAAAGAAGGAGGTATTTACAAAATGGAAAGGAACAATAAGGATGGTGAAATACCCAAGAGCCAAAGACAGTGCGGTGTCTACACCTCATAGAGCAAGGGCAGGAATCAGGTGCAGGAATAAGAAGAGGGAACTTGTAAGACCAATTTGGTGATGGGGAGGGGCTTCCCTGGTGGTCCGGTACTTAAGAATCTGCCTGCTAATGCAGAGGACATGGGTTCTTTCAATCCCTGGCCGCCTAGGAAGATCCCACATGCTGTGGGGCACCTAAGCCCAGGCGGCACAGATACTGATGTCTGGATGGCCTCGATCCTATGTTTAGCAGTAAGAGAAGGCAGCACAATAAGAAGCCCACACAGCAAAACTAGAGAGAAGCCCCCACTCTCCGCAACTAGAGAAAGCCCCTGTGCTAGCAACAAAGACCTAGTACAGTCAATAAATATGTAAATAAACATTGTTTGAAAAGACAAATCTGCCCAGCAGTTGTGGACTTCATTTGGGATGCAGCCAATCAGAGGAGACCCAGTAGGAAAGGAGCCTGGAAGATAAATACCCAGAACTTGCCTCCTGTTGCCTCATGTATCCTGCTGATGCCTTTCATCAGCCAAACCCAACTGCAGGTCGTGGGCCAGGAAGGCTCTTAATACAGCCCTGAGCAGCCAGGGCTCAAGCACAGAGCAGGTGGGAAATGTTGGAAAGTGACTCTGGAAAGGAAAATGGAAAATGTCCTGCACACCTGCTGTCACCCTCTGTCGCTTACAGTATTTTATGGGATGGGATAGAACAAAACTATTCTTTGGAGTTAGCACACCTTTGCTATGGAAGGTAAATTTCATCTCCATCAGAAACTTTGTATTTCAGACTTTTGCCTGTAATCACTTCTTGTTTGTTCCCTTTTAAAATAAAAATATTCAATCCTTGGATGATTTGGATTATTTTACTTTAAATCACTACAGTTGAGATTGTTTTCAGCAAATCAAGTACTAACCTTTAAGAGGATGTCTAAAGGCTACATTCTTTGGCCTGTTCTATTTAGGTGACTAGGAAGAAAAAGCATTGAAATTTGCTGAAAGCTTCTTTAGAAATTTTTTTTTTTTGAAATGAGCCTTAAAAAAAAATGGAAGCAAAGTAAAATAAAAGGAGCTGAAGCAACAGTCCTACTTGGAAAGATAAAACTAACAGCCCTGGCTAAAAATAGCATCCATAACTGCTGATGAGAAGAGAAACATCTGGTGGAGAGAATGCGTTTATCAGGTGACATTTTTGAGAAAGTGCTCAATTTATTTAGGACATCATAACCATACCAAGGTACAATACCCCTAAGAAGATGGAACAGGAAACAGACAAAGTTTGGCATCACTCCTGATGTTGAGGGTGTATTGTAAATGGTCTTAACCTTTTGTCCTGTTGTATTGGGACTTTCTACCTATGAAACACATCTCCTTTCTTCACTGTGCATTTTCTTTGTTGTTTAGTCATGAAGTCATGTCTGATTCTTTGCAACCCCATGCCAGGCTCCTCTGTCCATGAAAATTTCCAAGCAAGAATACCAGAGTGGCTTGTCATTTCCTTCTCCAGGGGATCTTCCTGACCCAGGGATCAAACATGCGTCTCCTGCTTGGCAGGCAGATTCTTTACCACTGAGCTGCCTGGGGAGCCATGTTTACTTTAGGGAACTTAAAGAGACATACAGACACATACTCACCCAGAAAGGGGAGCCAGTGACTCCACCTGGAGGTTGGGTAATAGTATAGTCACTGGAAGGACGCTGGCTCCCTTCTGGAGGGAGGCTGAAATAGGAGTTCTTTAGACATAGAGGATGCTGGCATAACACAGTAATTGAGTAGTAGGACTAGAGATCTCTAGGGATTTTGTTTGGGGCTGTTGAATGTGGTGGTACTCTCTGGTAATCTGGAGACGCATAGTTTGCCGTGGAAATACTTAGAAGGCTGTTTTGTTTTGCTTCTGCATTCCATTGCTCTGCAGGGTAGCTCACTCTTCTTTCTGTCCTGAGCTCTCGGGTTGTGTGATCTCTTTCTGTTTTCTCTCATGACTGGAACGTGCCACTTTTACCTCTTCTTTATGGATGTACAATTTTTTTCTCTATGCTGTTTTTTTTTAATCAGCAAAGAACTTATGTTCAGTGTAATGACGACTGCTGCTGCTGCTAAGTCGCTTCAGTCGTGTCTGACTCTAATGTTTACTAATTTTCAGTAAACTCACTGCCAATCTATTCAGTCCCTTTTTACCCTTTTAATGAATTCTTGGCCTCTCTGAATCGGTGACCCTACCATATCGTCCTTCCCCATCCCAGTAAATCTTTAACTATAAATGATTAAGAAATTGTTCTTTCTCACTTCTCTTTATCATTTCTCACTTCTTTTGAGCCTCCAAACTGCTTTTTTCCCTGCAGCCCTGACCCCTACTTCAAACCTTCTAGGCCTTTAATAGGTTTGTATCTAACTGACTTGTAAAACCTGTTCCATCTGTTTGTTCTCTTTAGATCTTACCTAGATTATTTTCTCCATTGTTATCTACAAAACTGAGTAACAATAGGACACTATTGGGAGGTATCAAGTTGGATGCCACTGCTGTGTCTATTCCTGCGGAAACAACAGGTACCCTATGTCTAGGCTCTGCTCCATTAATGATCGCATCTGACCCTTCCACTAAAAGTGAAGTGTTCTCCCCATACCAGAGACTTAAAAACCTCAAGATTCAAATTGAGACCATCATGGTGGTAAATGGAAGAAATATATAATGGAACTACTTTTTAGTACTTCTCAACCCTCGTTGTTCATGGGAGTCATGTGTATCAGTCTCTTTCAAAATTGATTGCACACACAAATCACCTGGATCTTAGTGAAACACAGATTATGGTTCAGTAGATCTAGAGAAGGTCCTAAGAGTCCGCATTTGTAACAAGGTCTCAGGTGGCGCCAGTGCTGCTGGTGGCCATGGGACATACTTCGAGTAGCAAGGACTTAGAGTGCTTTTAAGAATATATTTGCCAGACTCCAACACACTAATGAAGTCTTTGAAGATAGGGCACCAAGTGACTCAACTGGAAGTGCATCCAAAATAAGATAGCTTGATGGATGGCTGCATAAATATGTGATAAGGCAAGAATATAGCAAAATAAAACTTTTCATTTTTTATTCTATATTGGAGTAACTGATTAAGAATGTTGTGATAGATTCAGGTGGACAGCAAAGGAACTCAGCTATACATATACATGTATCTCTATTCTTCCTGAAACTCTCCTCCCATCCAGGCTGCCAAATAACATTGAGCAGAGTTCCCTGTGCTACACAGTAGATTCTTGTCAGTTATCCATTTTAAATATAGTGGTGTGTACATGTCGATTTCAGTTTTAAGAGCTAGGTGGATATGTGGCTATTTACTCCAAGTTCTGCATATTTAAACTTTTTACAATGAAATATTGGAAAAATAGGTCGGGAATAAAACATTTTGGGGACTGTGAAACCTTTTCTCCCCCATGGTGTATACCAATTATTAATTCTTCCCCTCAAAAGTAACCCCATTTGTTATAGTTTTAAATAATTTTTATTTCATTTTTACAGTAAAGTTATTCATTCTTGTTTCACTGATGCAGACAGTTCCAATCTTTGAGGTGATTTACTATATTGCAAAGCATGAAATTTGGGGTCAGCTAAACATACCAAAATTTAAAATTTAAATCTACTCTGCCCTTTACTTATTAGTGTACAATTTTAGCCGAATTACCTACCTGATCTTAGTTTTATAATCTGAAATGTTATAATACTAATAATAGAAATAATACTACTTTCCTCAAAAAACCAACATGGCAAATTGACATATTTTAAGATATCTCTTCTTCCTATATACTTTTTAAGACACAGAACCCAATCACAGTCTTTGTTATCCCAAATAGCTATGTTTCATAGCACATGGCTTCTTACTGAACTACAACCACCCTCCCCAGCACACTCACACAGAAAAACAAGTGATGAACAAACTTTAGACTAGTTGCCAGTAATACTGACCAGCCAGCAACTTCTAACTTTTAAGCTGGTTCAAAAGTGAAAGTGAAATGAAGTCGCTCAGTAGTGTCTGACTCTTTGTGACCCCGTGGACTGTAGCCCACCAGGCTCCTCCGTCCATGGGATTCTCCAGGCAAGAATACTGGAGTGGGTTGCCATTTCCTTCTCCAGGGGATCTTCCTGACCCAGGGATCAAACCCAGGTCTCTCACATTGCAGGCAGATACTCTAACCTCTGAGCCAACAGGGAAGCCCCCTGGTTCAAAAAGACTCACTAAAATCATAAATCTCTCTCTCAATAACATAGACCAAGAGACTCAGAGAGAGCTGGCAGTTGGTAGTGGGTCCCAAGCTGGAAGATCATATAGAAACAAGGGCCTGAGATCATCTTCATTTGGGTCAAATTTATGACTGCTACATATATAAAATTTATTGAGGGAGGAAGAAAAAATAGTAGGTAAGCTTTGGGAAGTAGAAATGTGAGGCTGCTTCTAAGATATAAACAAATTAGCTCCAGTTTCTGGCATTTTAGTGTCTTGTTCCAATGAAACCTACGTGTTCTTGGTTCTAATATATGATGTGCCTGAAATTCCCTGTTGAATCTCTGATGTGCCTGAAATTCCCTGTTGAATCTTTTCACTAAACTCCCCTTCATTTGAACTCAGCTGAATGGATCTCCAGCAGTCAGGGTAGACTACAGTACGCTATTCAGTGTGTTAATCTCAGTGGTTTAAAATAACAAACATTTCTATTTCTCACCCTGTTCAAGTTAGCTGGGGTTTATTCCACAGTATCTGAGGTTTCAGTTAAAAGAAACTTCTTTTTGAAACATATCAGTGATCAATGACATGGGAAGCCACCATGCATTGCTTTGAAGCTACTGCACCAAAGTCATACTTGCCATTTTGTTCGCATTTCACATGACCATGAGTGAGTTCACTAGGGCAATATCCTCAAAAGGGACCACGGAAATCTTGGCCAAGAAAACAACCTATCACAAGATATTTGCTGTTTTCTTACTTTTTTTTTTCTGTAAAAAGAGATTAACTGAGAGATTATGTACAGAAAATGGTTGTATGTATTAGATAATAAATCAGTGTGATATTTGTCCTTGTGAAGGTCTTCGCCCATTGAAGGCCTTTCTCAGAGAGTCAGAATGATTTTTTATTCATTCATTCTTCAGATATATGGAGTGTCTGCTATATGCCAGGCAGGGTGCTAAATGCCTGAAATAAAATGAGGAGCAAGACAGACACAGATCCTATACACAGCATGCATAGAGAATAGCGGATAATAAAGACCAACAAATGGGCAATTCCAATCCCCATTGTGATGCCTTTGATAAAGTAAATATTGGGTGCTTGAAAACCTGGGAGGTGAATCTCACTGATATCTGGAACATAGAAAATGTTTCTTAGGGGAAGTGGCAACCACAGCAAGCCAGAAAAATGAAAAGAATTAGGCAGGCAAAGGTCAGGAGAAGAGAGTTCTCAAGATTTAAGGCCAGATGTGAAGAGAGCATGAAGAACCTAGGAACTGCAAGGGAGAAGATGGGGGCAGGCAGATGTAGACTGTGCTGTGGAAGTTAGACAATATTTGAGGCACAGAGGATCCATTCAAGAGCTTTAATGGCTAAAAGGCATTTAAGGAAAGGAACTTCAAGTGTGTGTTTTTGAATACTGTGAATATAGTACATTTCTAGGGCCTAAGGCCCACTGTGAAAGCTATGCATTCTCAGCCAGTTCTTACCTCCTGTACACACACCTGTGCTTATTAAAGGGAAGAGAATGGACTCATGCATGGCTACAATCTGTCCATCATGCAGTTAACTTCTTCCACCTGGTGGGGGCCTTCAGTATCTACAAGACAGCTCACAGGACACGGCTCGGAATATGTTCTATAGCCCTTGAGAAAGGGCTAAAGGCCCTTGACTTTGCTCACTGACTAAACTCTTACTGTTTTGTCCTGTTTGACTGTTTTCCTTTGCTTTCGTATTTTTTCACTTCTCTGATGAAATGTATTCTTTGGCTAAAGCTTTTCCACAGACAACAGGAGGGTGGAGGACATGGCAGGGAAGGACTAAAGGGTCCTGATGTGTTTCATTAGGACACCTATTTTTCCCAGGGTAGCTGTGTTCTTGACTAGAGCTGTATAAACTGTTTTTGCTTCAGTTCAGTTCAGTCGCTCAGTCGTGTCCAACTCTTTGCAACCCCATGAATCGCAGCACGCCAGGCCTCCCTGTCCATCACCACTACTGGAGTTCACTCAGACTCACGTCCATCGAGTCAGTGATGCCATCCAGCCATCTCATCCTCTGTCGTCCCCTTCTCCTCCTGCCCCCAATCCCTCCCCCCAGCATCAGGATCTTTTCCAATGAGTCAACTCTTTGCATGAGGTGGCCAAAGTACTGGAGTTTCAGCTTCAGCATCATTCCTTCCAAAGAAATCCCAGGGCTGATCTCCTTCAGAATGGACTGGTTGGATCTCCTTGCAGTCCAAGGGACTCTCAAGAGTCTTCTCCAACACCACAGTTCAAAAGCATCAATTCTTCGGCACTCAGCCTTCACAGTCCAACTCTCACATCCATACATGACCACTGGAAGAACCATAGCCTTGACTAGACGGACCTTTGTTGGCAAAGTAATGTCTCTGCTTTTGAATATGTTATCTAGGTTGGTCATAACTTTTCTTCCAAGGAGTAAGCGTCTTTTAAATTTCATGGCTGCAATCACCATCGGAGAAGGCACTGGCGACCCACTCTAGTACTCTTGCCTGGAAACTCCCATGGACGGAGGAGCCTGGTGGGCTGCAGTCCATGGGGTCGCTAAGAGTTGGACATGACTGAGCAACTTCCCTTTCACTCTTCACTTTCATGCATTGGAGAAGGAAATGGCAACCCACTCCAGTGTTCTTGCCTGGAGAATCCCAGGGACGGGGAGCCTGGTGGGCTGCCGTCTATGGAGTTGCATAGAGTTGGACACGACTGAAGCGACTTAGCAGCAGCAGCAGCAGCAATCACCATCTGCAGTGATTTTGGAGCCCCCCAAAATAAAATCTGACACTGTTTCCACTGTTTCTCCATCTATTTCCCATGAAGTGATGGGACCAGATGCCATGATCTTCGTTTTCTGAATGTTGAGCTTTAAGCCAACTTTTTCACTCTCCTCTTTCACTTTCAGCAAGAGGCATTTTAGTTCCTCTTCACTTTCTGCCATTAGGGTGGTGTCATCTGCATATCTGAGGTTATTGATATTTCTCCTGGCAATCTTGATCCCAGCTTGTGTTTCTTCCAGTCCAGCGTTTCTCATGATGTACTCTGCATAGAAGTTAAACAAGCAGGGTGACAATATACAGCCTTGATGTACTCTTTTCCTATTTGGAACCAGTCTGTTATACATATTAATTGATTCAAATTTGGTACAAAAAAGATCACTGATGGAATTGTATTAACTAGATTTTTTAAATATTTAGAATAATAAAAAAGAATTGGTTCCTATTTCAACAGAACTATGTGTTTTCTCTGTTTCTCATCATAACTATTTTGTAGGTGGCATACAATGCGTGGAAGTGGGAGCAAAATCAGTGAAATGAAAATCAGACAGGTTCCGGCTCCAATTACATCCTCAAAATTTGCTTTGGGGCAAGCCAATTAACTACTTTGGGAAATGGGTGAAGATAGGCTAACTTAAGAGCTTTGGAAAATATAAATCTATTCAATATGGCTACCATTATTGGGAGGTTTTGAACACCATTAAGTTTTTTTAAAAATCTGTGTTATAATCTAGTTGTGAAACAAACTACATTACTGTGGCATAATATCGACTTGTATCACCTGGATACATGTTATTACTAACCTCTATGAAATAAGATACTCAGGTAGTACTCTTCAGGTATTATTCAGATGTATTATTTGAAATTTTTCTTTGATTACGCCAGCAAGAGAATTAAACAGGAGCCTTTGGGAAACTTGATTAGCCTAACCCAAGAGCTATTTCAGAATCCTGAACTTAGTCCATTTACTCGCATTGTCCTTTCTTAGTTTAGGTTGGATTTTCCAATTTGCATGTGAAATTCAAAATGTCAGGCCTAATATTCCTGCTTCATCTCTGAGGGCATGACATGGCCTTTATAACTAAATGTTAAAACACAGCTCGATGCCTGATAGTTGCAGTTCCATTTTCTGGTCCTTGGTGCCATCGGTGGCACCGTGAGATGTGCCGACAAGCCAGCCTGTTCAAACGGCACAGAGCAGCCTCCTCTCAGGACACTGCTCCTAAAATAAGGAGCATCTCGTAGGGACTCCGCTGTCTCCCAGCATACCAGCAGTGTCTAGGATTCATTTTCATTTCTCTTCCTTTAAAATAGTTCACCAGAGAAACTCTTCTGGAAGATCCAGAGAGTCAAGCTCTGCAGAAGTAGCTAAAACTCATTTTAAAAAAATTTTCCCTAGTGATGACACGCTTGGGGCTGACGCGCGGGGATGACCCAGAGAGATGTTGTGGGGAGGGGGGTGGGAGGGGGGTTCATGTTTGGGAACGCATGTACACCTGTGGTGGATTCATGTCAATCTATGCCAAAACCAATACAGAATTGTAAAGTAAAAATTAAAAATAAATAAATTAATTAATTAAAAAAAAAAAGAGAGAAAATAATTTATTTTTCAGGTGAAGCAGCTGCACCGTAGAAAACTGTCCTGCAAGTAGGTAGATTCAAGTTTTGTCAAGAAGTAAGTCTGCAATGATTTACTTATATGAGAGCAGAAATATAATTAACATGCTCCGGCACAAAGGTAGCTTAAACCGTCAAGAGAAAAATAATCATTAAATTACTTGAGATGTTCATGTAAAAGCTAGAACGAAAATTATTTTTCAGTTCAGGGACCTAGCTCACTATGGAGATGATCAAAAAGTTACCTTAGTAGATGCTGAATAAAGACAAAAATGTTTTTACCAACAGATTAATGAATGATGAATTTTGATGAAACCAAAAAAACATACTAGGCTGTGGCTTCTCTTGAAAGTGAAAACATTAGGAAAAAAAAAAAAAGATGCATATGATCCTGACCTGTCAGTGAAGCTTAAATAAATGTGGCAAGTTAGGAAAATAATATGATAAAGCATTCCCCCTTCTGGGGGTGGAGGCATTTGTTGCAAACCAACTACACGTCTAATAAAAACTAGAAAAGCTAGGAAAAATTTTAAAGTTGTGTTTGAAGGTATTATGGCATTACCATGGCAGTCAGGACCTGAAGGCATGGGTTTCCAGGGGAAAGTATTTTTCCTTCAGGCATTTATTAAGGATCTGGGACAAAAAGACAAAGAAGCTAAGGAAATACCAACAAATAGCAACAGTTAAGAGGTTACGAAACTTAACAGAAATAGAATAACAAAAACATACTTCAGAGCCCACCAAGCGTATGAGTGCGTGGGTGCTCAGCCATATCTGACTCTTTGTGACCCCATGGGCTTGTAGCCTGCCAGGTCCCTCCATCCAGGGAATTTTCCAGGCATGAATACAGGAGTGGGTTGCCATTTCCTCCTCCAGGGGATCTTCTTGACCTAGGGATTGAACCCAGGCCTCTTACAGCTCCTGCACTGGCAGGCGGATTCTTTTTCACTGAGCCACCTTGGAAGCCCAAGTTGTCATGAGTCTTGGTAAACATCACAAGTTGTATACCAAGTTGTATGTTTTCCAGTTACATTCAACTCTTTGCAACCCCATAAACTGCAGCATGCCAGGCTTCCCTGTCCTTCACCGTCTCCCGGAGCTTGCTCAAACTCATGTCCATTGAGTTGGTGATGCCATCCAACCATCTCATCCTCTGTCATCCCCTTCTCCTCCAGCCTTCAATCTTTCCCAGCATCAGGGGTAATTTCCAGTGAGTCAGCTCTTCACATCAGTTGTATGAGCCCTGGTAAACATCGCAGACTGCTAGTTAAGACCCAGAAAGTCTACATCCTAGGAGGAAGAGCAAATAAACAGACCCAGTATCACAGATTCTAAAATCTTAACTTGAAAAAGCACAGTCCCGAATTCAAGCTACCTGTCCCAAAACAAAAGTAACTCTTCTCAGGAGAAGGACAGCCAAACCCAGAGTCTCAAGACATCTGCACAATTTTTCATAATGATGTCTGGGATTCAGTCAAAAATTATTAGATGCGCCCAAAGTTAATGCCAAATGACTGAAAACAAGGTCAAAAAATATTCAATACAAGCAGATTCTTAGGTGATCCAGGTATTATAGTTATCAGGTATGAGATATAAAATAGTTGTTATTAATAGTTTCAGGATAATAGAAGAATTTCACCAGAAAACTGGAATCTATAAAAGGAGTCATAGAAATTCTACATCTGAAAAAAATTAAAATGTAGAACTTATGTGTTTAAAATAGATTAAACACAGCAGAAGAGTGAACTTAACAGGCACATCGCCTAGGAAAAAGAAGCAAAGAATGTAAGACACTTTGGACAAAATGAAAAATTATGATATATGTGTAGTCATAGAGGAAAGCAGGGAGAAAGCAATTTATCAACCAAAATTTTTTCAAAACTGATTTTAAAAAATCAGACCACTGAAGCAAAAAGTGCTTTACTCTCCCCAAGTATTTTAGTTTTAAAAAGCCATACCCAACCACAGTATAATTAAACTCCTCCTGAGGACAAAAGAAAACAAGGGAAATTTTTCTAAGCAGCGAAGTGAAAAAGATATAGCCTTTAAAGAAGTAAGGCAATGGAAAGGAGTATTTTTAAAAGGATGGAGGAAATTACAACTACCAACATAGAAGCCTATATCCAGGAAAAGTCTACTTCAAGAATGAATACCAAAAAAAAAAAAAAAAAGTTTTGAAAAATGAGAACCAAGTGTTTTTTACTGGTAGACTTGCATGAAAAGAACTATTAAATTGAGTACTTTAGGTCAGAGGAAAACAGTCCTAAATGAAAACAGAAAAATTGCTGGAAAAATGAAGAGCAACTGGAAGAGTGTTAATAGATATGTGAATAAATATGCATAAATACTAATTATCTGAAGTGAGTCTTCTGGGGTGGAATATAGGTGAAATATAAATATGACAAAATGGCACAAAAGGTAGGAAGAGCAAAGAGAAGTAAGGATTCTTAGGTCCCTGCTTTATCTAGGAATTGCTTAATATTCCAATTTATACCGGATTTAATAAACCATGAATTTGTTTTGTCATCCCTAAGAGAACAGAAGATGAAAAATTTAAAAATATATAACTTGCAAACTAATAAAGTAGAAAAATTAAACAATAACTATCCTCCAATAAAAAATTAAATAATAATAATAATTGATCCAAGAAAGATGGGAGAGAGAGAAGAAAGGAATGGGTGAGATAAAAGAAAACATAAAATAGTAGGTTTAAAGCCAAATACATCAGTAATTACAATAAATTTAAATAGAACAAACTTTCCAATTTAAAGCCTACTATTACCAGCTAGATTTTTTAAATACATTTAATCACATGCTACTGATCAGAGATATACCTTAAATTTAATATATATATATATATATACACACACACAGAGATAACAGTAACTAAAAAATAACTAGAGCAGATCAATAGTATAAAAAAGTGGACTTTAAAGCAAGGGATGTTACTATAGATCATGAAACTAATGATAAAAGTGGCAATTTACCCAGAGGCTGGATTTTTTTTTAAGATAAAAAATAGATTGAACTTGGAGCTCCTGGCAAGCTTTTTAAAGAGTTCACAAAGTTGTGATTTATTAAACATTTGATTCTATCATTATCAGCTCATGATTTGTCTTACTAAGGGTAGAAATTCTATTCATTATTATATACTGATAGATCTGAGCACAGAGTAGGAACTCAATAAGTAATTTTTTAACTGAATAAGTATATAGATGGGATGGATGGGTAGATGGTCAGGCTGGGTATCAGGAAAGCATTACCTATTGTCTACATGGGAAATAAGATCATACTGGTTTTGGACAATAATTACATAATTGTAGATTTTTAAACTCTAATTGTAGATTCAATAATGCACTACTTCAGTGAAGAAATACAAGAGGCATCTGAGTTATAAAAATAAAACAAAAGATTTAAGTAATTGTAGAAACTTGACTTAATGAGTACGGCATGTTAGAAACTTTCTCAAATCTGATTAAACTTGCCTCCTCACCTTCTATTTATTTCATTTGCCCTTAGCTCTTTGTATATACATCTTTTCAGTATCTTCATAGGAAAACAGGTTGTTAATAGGAAAAATGTGGGCAATCCTTTGTCCTCTAGCCAAATGCCATCAATTTCCCACAATTTCCTCTAACAGTCACTTAGCTAAATTTATTGATTTTATGGGATTTTTAAAATTATGTTCTCACTGCCAGCTGCTTCCCTCTTACTTCTCATAATAAGGTAGCCAAACACAAACTGTGTATAGAATTAAGACTCTTTCAGTGGGAATCACAGCCTCTTAACCCAATCACTTGTTTTTGTTTAGTCACTAAGTCATGGCTGACTCTTTTGCAGTCCCACAGACATGGAGTCCGCCAGCCTCCTCTGTTCATGGGATTTTTCAAGGGACCGTGTTCCTAAATACTACTTAATCTATCACACTTATAGTTAGTCCATGTATCAAACCAAGTTGTTATAAAGAAAGGAAATCAAGATGTTGTTTAAGGAAATCCATCCAGATAACACTGTGTTCTCTAGAACATTTAAAATCTTTAAGCATCTGCTCAGTTTTAGCACAGGAAGTACCTGCTTCATAGTCACAAATACACAGCACCTTCCTGCAGACCTATCATTGAGTTAGTTTGGTTTCCCTGGCAACTACCACGATTAATTAGAATACTTGAGCATGGTAACTTTATAGATGCAGAAAATATTTCATGTATAAATAGTGCAATCTGTTTATGCTCAAAGGAATTTTCCCCTTCAGTTGAGAAATGGGGTTGTTGTTTTTTTTTGTTTTTTTTTTTTGTGTGTGTGTGTGTGTGTGGTTAATCACATTTTATTCCTCATAAACTCTGTAAGTAATATTCAAAGATTAATGTTGATTGAACCCCTTCAACCAGCACTGGCACTTGTTGGGTGTTTTGGGGCCTGACTCTGGGCCCCTGAAGAGTGAGACAGACTGTGTCCCTGGTACTTTTAGTGACAAAGCTGATGAAAGTGTCCTCTAGGTCCCGTTGACATCCCTGTTCTTTTCATGAATTAGTTTGTGGTACAAACAGTTGTATGTAAGAAAATATGTGTTTAAATTGGTTTCTCCTTATGATAAACCTCACACAAGACCAAAAGCAATTCATCAATCTGTTAAATCCTCCAGGCAATTAATATTTTTTCACATTGGAAAATAAGATATGGAAGATTTCATTTATTAAATATTTCCTTAGTGAGTCAGTCATTTATCCCAGGGTGCCGCATTTGTTCAGTTGCTAAATTGTATTCGACTCTTTGAGACCCCATGGACTGCAGCACGCCAAGCTTCCCTGTCCTTCACTATCTCCCAGAGTTTGTTCAAACTCATGTCCATTGAGTTGGTGATGCTATTAAACCATCTCATCCTCTGCCTCCCCCTTCTCCTCCTGCCGTCAATCTTTCCCAGCATCAAGATCTTTTCCAATGGGTTGGTTCTTTGCATCAGATGGTCAAAATATTGGAGCTTCAGCTTCAGCACTAGTCCTTCCAATGAATATTCAGGACTGATTTCATTTAGGATTGACTGGTTTGATCTCTTTACAGTCCAAGAGACTCTCAAGAGTCTTCTCCAATACCACAGTTCAAAAGCATCAGTTCTTCAGCACTCAGCCTTCTTTATGGTCCAACTCACATCCATACATGACTACTGGAAAAATCATAGCTTTGACTGTATGGACCTTAGTTGACAAAGTAGTGTCTCCGCGTTTTAATGCACTAAGTAGGTTTGTCATTAGCTTTCCTTCACATACACTATTTCATTTCATCTTTGCAATATTCCTAAGAGATTGAGACTATGAACTTCATTCAGAGACATGCAAGCAGAGACCTTAGTCAGTTAAGCAAATCACTCCAGGTCACTCCCACATTAGCACTTAGTTTGGAGTTTTGAACCTGTGGAGGTCCCTCTAAATCAAAAGCCTAGGCGTTCATACCCCTGTGCTGGCTGTCAGCACATTTATTCTGGTGTGGTCCAGGAAGGGGGAAGGAATAAGAGAGATTCTGACTTTACATCAAAATAGGACCCCCCCCCCCGCTGATTCTCAGATTGCATAGAATTCATCCCCACCCATCTTCTGAAACAAAATAGAGTACATGTAAAATAGGTCAACATTTCCTCCTCTTGAGACATACCTGACCCCAAACTGACTTTTCTAAACCAGCTATACCTGAACTTTAAACTGGTTCTCAAGAAATAATTTTCAGCATCTGTGAGTAAATCTTGCATGTTCACATGGCAGCAGGTGGAATGCAAAAGGCACCTAACTGGCAGTAAGTATTTCTTTCACCAACCAGCTATTTATTTTAGGAAAGTGCACTTCTTCAGTGTTAAAAAAAAAAAAAAAAGATAACATCAGTTATTTCCACTCAGAATTTTAGAGCAGGTAGTGGCTCTAGGAATTACTCTTACAGGTAACAGTATGAACGCCATTTCATTCAGTCTATATAGAAAATAGACTCTGCTGCTGCTGCTAAGTCACTTGAGTCATGTCTGACTCTGTGAGACCCCACAGATGGCAGCCCACCAGGCTGCTCCGTCCCTGGGATTCTCCAGGCAAGAATACTGGAGTGGGTTGCCATTGCCTTCTCCAATGCATGAAAGTGAAAAGTGAAAGTGAAGTTGCTCAGTCGTGTCCGACCCTCAGTGACCCCATGGACTACAGCCCACCAGTCTCCTCCATCCATGGGATTTTCCAGGCAAGAATACTGGAGTGGGGTGTCATTGCCTTCTCTGAGAAAATAGACTCTAAGTCTCTCCAATCTCCTTCCAAGCTAGAGTGCTACCTGCCAAAATTCTCCTTTTTCCCCTCCTGGCTAATTTTAGTACAGCCCTAGGAAACAAAGCGGATTCTGAGCTATTGTTTCAATAATTTATGTACCAGAACTAGCACAGAGATCCTAGGAATGGTTAATCAACAGTCCTATCTCTGATCACTTCCCCATTAACCATTTTTCTCTTGTGTTAATGATAATTTTACTATTTATCATATCATACCTAATTTTAAAGGTCTAGTTCATTTTACTAAATTCCAACATATATTATTCTGAGACCACCTGAATCTTAGATGAAATTCAGGATAGCTAGTTTTTACCAGACACCTCGCAGAACTCCCTTTTATGTAAGTTAGTCTCAACTATAAATATACATTTCCTGCTACCATATTTTAAACTAGGAAATGCATTCACAACATTTTATTTTATGTTATTTACACTAGTCATTTATTTTTTCAATGAAAGCATAATTGAATTACATTAGTTTCAGGTGTCCACCATAATAATTTGATATTTGTGTGCATCATGACATGATCACCACAGTAAGTCTAGTTAACATTTGTCACCAAACATAGTTACAAAAAATTTTTTTTCTTACGATGAGATATTAAAATCTACTCTCAGTAACTTTTAAATATTCAATAATATAGCCACCATGCTGCTATGTTGCAGTTAATGGGGCCTCAAAGAGCTGGATACAACTTAGTGACTAAACAACAACCATGCTATACTTATATTGTCCCCTTATTTAGGTTATAACTGGAAATTTGTACCTCTTGCCCCCCTTCACCCATTTGCCCACCTGAAACCCCCTGCTCCTGGCAATCACCAATCTGTTGTCTATATCTATGAACTTGGTTTGGGATTTTTTTGTTTTAAAAGACTCCATATGTTACTGAGATCTTACACTGTTTGTCACAACATTTTAGATGCTAATTTAACTGTTCCAACATTGTTAGTATATCTTGTTCTTGACGTTAGATTACTTTTCAAATTTAGACAGATATTCAATTTTACGATTATCATCTACAGTGACTTTTGCCAAAAAGTTCTGAAGGTTGTTCTCATTAAACATTGCCAGCACTCAAAATCTGTGCAGTGTACAGAATATCTAACTTATCTGCCTCCTCCCCACTCCCTCCCTCCCTGCCTTCCTTCCTTCCTTCCCTTGCAGAGAACTGTTCTTATTCTGTCCCAAACCCTCCTACCCACCTCACTCCAGACAAGAATACAGTTCAACCAACATGCTTTTACAGCAACTATGGCAACTCAGGTCTTTTGACTGGAAAGAATTCCTAAGGTGGTGGTAGATGCATTTCATGAAGTGAAGAAGACTAGGAGCTAGAGATGAGGAATTTAATAAAATTGCCTCAAGAGCCTGTGACATCAACTCTGTACTTCCATATCTCTTTAGAGAAAATCAGAAAGCTCACTAAGTGGCAGCATAAGAAAAACCAGTTCTGAGCATTTTCTCTAGATTTAAGATTCTACATGTCTAAAGGGGTCCTGACTTGTTTAGCTCTAAATCTCTAGCATCTGTGTAGACGTATCAGGTGTGTCAGACGTGACTGAGCGACTAAGCACAGCACACAGCACGTGTTTATTTCTAGGAAATTTAGAAGCATATTTGAGGAATTAAACAGATGAATTAATGTAACCAATATGGTTTTGCTCAACAAGATGGAGCTTTAGTATATTTTGACAGTTCAGTTCAGTCACTCAGTCGTGTCCAACTCTTTGCGATCCCGTGAACCGCAGCACGCCAGGCCTCCCTGTCCATCACCAACTCCCGGAGTCCACCCACACCCGTGTCCATTGAATTGGTGATGCCATCCAACCATCTCACCCTCTGTCGTCCCCTTCTCCTCCTGCCCCCAATCCCCCCCAGCATCAGAGTCTTTTCCAATGAGTCAGCTCTTCGCATCGGATGGCCAAAGTATTGGAGTTTCAGCTTCAGCATCATTCCTTCCAAAGAAATCCCAGGGCTGATCTCCTTCAGAATGGACTGGTTGGATCTCCTTGCAGTCCAAGGGACTCTCAAGAGTCTTCTCCAACACCACAGTTCAAAAGCATCAATTCTTTGGTGCTCAGCTTTCTTTATAGTCCAACTCTCACATCCATACAAGACCACTGGAAAAACCATAACCTTGACTAGACTGACATTTGTTGGCAAAGTAATGTCTCTGCTTTTGAACATGCTGTCCATGTTGATCATAACTTTCCTTCCAAGGAGTAAGAGTCTTTTAATTTCATGGCTGCAATCACCATCTGCAGTGATTTTGGAGCCCCCCAAAATAAAGTCAGCCTCTGTTTCCATTGTTTCCCCATCTATTTGCCATGAAGTGATGGGACTGGATGCCATGATCTTAGTTTTCTGAAAGTTGAGTTAAGCCAACTTTTTCACTCTCCTCTTTCACTTTCATCAAGAGGCTCTTTAGTTCTTCTCCACTTTCTGCCATAAGGGTGGTTTCATCTGCATATCTGAGGTTATTGATATTTCTCCCGGCAACCTTGATTCCAGCTTGTGCTTCCTCCAGCCCAACATTTCTCATGATGTACTCTGCATATAAGTTAAATAAGCAGGGTGACATATTTTACTCATAACAAGTTAATCCTTTTGCCACTTGAGAGATTATGATCAAGTTCATGGTTATTAAAATGGTGCTGAAAAAAAAATGTTTAAAAAACAGTAAACATCAACCCTGATTCTTTCTATGGTTCATCCAACTAAGATCACATCTTTGACAGTTGCATCAGGCTCAGTGTGGAGAGAAAATCATCATCTTCCATGACATCAAACTTAGATGTGTAAGGATATCTTCAGTCTTAAAGGTCTGTACTCACTCATTACCTAAAAATTTTTAAATATCTTTTCAAAGTGACAAAGACTAATACTGGCTAAAAGCTCTATAAAGAGTTTGGCACAGTATCACTTCTTACATCAAGATGATAATGAAACAAATGACTACACATAAATAAACTGCATAGATATATTACCTGTTATCTGTACAATATATCTTGTTGCTTATTTATTTTGTAAATATTAATTTCTACCCATTAATCCCCTACACCTATTCAGTCCTTCCCTCTCTCCACTGGTAACTACCAGCAGGTTATCTACATTTGAGTCTGTTTCTGCGTTGTCTTGTTATATACATTGATTTGTATATATCGATTTATATATGTATATACATACATTTAGATTCCACATACAAGTGATAACATAAGGAATTTGTCTTTTGCTGTCTGACTTATTTCACTAAGCATAACACCCTCTAGGTCCATCCATATTGTTGCAAAGGGAAGAATTTAATTCTTTTTTATGGATGAGTAATACTAGGGAAACAATGGAAACAGTGTCAGACTTTATTTTGGGGGGCTCCAAAATCACTGCAGATGGTGATTGCAGCCATGAAATTAAAAGACGCTTACTCCTTGGAAGGAAAGTTATGACCAACCTAGATAGCATGTTCAAAAGCAGAGACATTACTTTGCTGAGTTTGCTGACTAAGTTCCGTCTAGTCAAGGCTGTGGTTTTTCCTGTGATCATGTATGGATGTGAGAGTTGGACTGTGAAGAAGGCTGAGCACAGAAAAATTGATGCTTTTGAACTGTGGTGTTGGAGAAGACTCTTGAGAGTCCCTTGGACTGCAAGGAGATCCAACCAGTCCATTCTGAAGGAGATCAGCCCTGGGATTTCTTTGGAAGGAATGATGCTGAAGCTGAAACTCCAGTACTTTGGCCACCTCATGCAAAGAGTTGACTCATTGGAAAAGATCCTGATGCTGGGAGGGATTGGGGAAAGGAGGAGAAGGGGACGACAGAGGATGAGATGGCTGGATGGCATCACTGACTCGATGGATGTGAGTCTGAGTGAACTCCAGTAGTGGTGATGGACAGGGAGGCCTGGCGTGCTGCGATTCGTGGGGTCGCAAAGAGTTGGACACAACTGAGCTACTGAACTGAACTGACCTGAATACTACATTGTATATATACACCACAGTCTTTATCCATTCACCTGTTGCTGGACACTTGGGTTGCCTCCCTGTCTTGGTTATGGTAAATAATGCCGCTGTCAACATTGGGGTGTACATATCTTTTCAACTAGTGGTTTCGTTTCTTTCCGATATATAGCCAGGAGTGGAATTGATGTTTTTAGAATTTTGAGAACCCCTCTATACTGTTTTCCAGAGTGGCTGCACCAATTTGCATCCCCACCAACCATGTAGGAGGGTTCCATTTTCTCTGTATCCTTGTCAGCATTTGGTATGTGTGTTCTTTTTGGTGATAGCCATTCTGACAGGTGGGCTGTGAAATCTCATTGTGGTTTATATTTGCATTTCCCTGATGATTAGCTGTGTTGAACATCTTTTCTGTGTGTTAGCTATCTGCATTTACTCTTTGGGGGAAAAAACGTCTATTTAGTTCTTCTGCCCATTTTTTAATCAGGCTGTGCTTGTTTGTGTTATTCTTATTTTGACATTGAGTTGCATCAGTTGGGTTTTGCATGTGTGTGTGTGTTGCTGTGCTGGGTCTTCGTTGATGGGCACAGGCTTTCTCTAGTTGTGAGCAGGGAGTATTCTCTAGTTGCAGGGCATGGATGTCTCATTGAAGTGGATTTCTTGTGAAGCATGGAATTTGGAGCACAGGCTCAGTATTTGTGGCCCATGGGTTAGTTGCCCCACAACATGTGGAATCTTCCTGGACCACGAATCAAACTCGAGTCCCCTGCATTATCAGGTGGATTCTTAACTGCTGGACCACCAGGAATATCCCTCATGAGTTGTTTATACACGTTGGACTTTAACCACATAAAGGTCATATCATTTGCAAATATCTTCTCCCATACAGCAGGTTTTCTTTTCATTTTGTCAATGGTTTCCTTTGCTGTGCAAGTGATTTTAAGTTTAATTAGGTCCCATTTGTTTACTGTTGCTTTTATTTCCTTTACTTTAGGGGATGGAGCCAAAAACGTTACTGAGATTTATGTCAAAGGGTATTCTTCCTGTGTTTTCCTTGAGAAGCTTTATCATATTCAACCTTACATTTAGGTACTTAATTCATTTTGTTTTTGTATATGGCATTAGAGAATGACATTAACTGTGAGTTTGTGATAGATGGCCTTTCCTTTGTTGAAATATGTTCCCTCTACACCCACTTTGATTAGCATTTTTATCATGAGTAGATGTTGAATTTTGCTGTGCTATGCTTAGTTGGTCAGTCATGTCCACCTCTTTGCGACCCCATGGACTATACCCTTCCAGGCTCCTCTGTCCATGGGGATTCTCCAGACAAGAATACTGAAGTGGGCTGCCATGCCCTCCTCCAGGGGATCTTCCCAACCCAGGCATTAACTCAGGTCTCCTGCATTGCAGGTAGATTCTTTACCATCTGAGCCAACAGGGAAGACCAGATTTTGAATATTATCAAGTGCTTTTTATGTGTTTATTAAAAAGGTCATGTGATTTTAATCCTTCCTTTCATTAATGTGGTGTATCATATTGATTGGTTTCCAAATATTGAACCATCCTTGCATCCCTGGAATAAATCCCAATTTATCATGGAGAATGACCCTTCTTTACATATCATTAAATTCATTTGTCCAATATTTTATTGAGGATTTCTGCATGTAAATTTATCAGACATGTTGGCATATAATAATCTTTTTTGTTGTTGTTGGTTTGGTATCAGTAATGGCGGACTCAGAATGAATTTGAGAATGTCCCATCTTCTTCATTTTTTTGGAGTAGTTTGAGAAGGATAGGTATTCAGTTCAATTCAGTTGCTCAGTTGTATCCAACTCTGCGACCCCATGAATTGCAGCATGCCAGGCCTCCCTGTCCATCACCAATGCCTGGAGTTCACTCAAACTCATGTCCCTCGAGTCAGTGATGCCATCCAGCCATCTCATCCTCTGTCGTCCCCTTCTCCTCCTGCCCCCAATCCCTCCCAGCATCAGGATCTTTTCCAATGAGTCAACTCTTCACATGAAGTGGCCAAAGTATTGGAGTTTCAGCTTCAGCATCAGTCCTTCCAATGAACACCCAGGACTAATCTTCTTTAGGATGGACTGGTTGGATCTCCTTGCAGTCCAAGGGACTCTCAAGAGTCTTCTCCAACACCACAGTTCAAAAGCATGAATTCTTCTGTGCTCAGCTTTCTTCACAGTCCAACTCTCACATCCATACATGACCACTGGAAAAACCATAGCCTTGACTAGACGGAACTTTGTTGGCAAGGTAATATCTCTGCTTTTCAATATGCTATTAGCCATACTCTATATGTTTTGTAGAATTCCTCTGTGAAGTTGTATCAGCCTGGACTTTCATTTGCTGGGAGTTAGTTTTTCTTACGCATTTATTTTCTGTACTACTGATCACTTTATTCAGATTGTCTATTTCTTCATGATTCCATCTTGGAAAATTTTCTGTTCCTAGAAATGTGTCCATTTCTTCCAGGTTGTCCAATCTTTTGACGTATAGCTTATGCATACTATTATCATCTGCCCTTTTAAGTTGTTGTAATGGGATGGGAGGGGTGCTTCTGACCATCTCAACACTAACAGATCATTCCTTTGCTTTTCTTTTTAAAATCACATATTTGAAGATAAAAGAATAAACTCTTTGGTAGCAGCCTTTTGGGTTTTATGCTTTGTGCTTTTGATCCTTTATCCTGGGTAGAACAACAAGTAGGCACGCTACGTGCATTTGCTCAGTATCTGCTTGTCCAGCTGCAGAGATGCAGAAAGTTTGTGCAGTGGATCAGATTTAATGGACGTATCTGTGGGGGAGCTGTCTGCTTCCTGTTTGTTAACTTTCCATGTTAATCTGTTTACATTATTTAAATCAGCCAAGTACCCCTGCCTCAGGCCCCATTTCCAGTTACTCTTGCTATGTGCTTTGTACCATAGTTGTTATCAAAGTGTAGAGCATAAACAAATCGTTTGGTAAATGCTTTCTGAAATTAACACACACACACACACACAAATTTTTCATCTGTGTGGAATCAGATGCTCATTTACCCTCTGAGAGTTTCTGAGCACAGGTTCAGTGCCCCATGTTAGAGCAATGAGGAGAGAAGTAGCTATTTGGTAGATGGCTGGGAAGGGGTGTTACAAGCCTCCTTGTCCCAAGTATCCACCGACAGGGAATCAGGTCACTCCCACCACCAGGCCACAGGGCAGGTGATGGCTGAGTTCATCTTCTGCCTGCAGATGCTGGAATGATGAGGGGGTGACTGAGTGCCCGCACCCACGACACGGCCAGAAGTGACTCAGCAGCGCAGCAGAGCAAGGAAGCAGCTTGAGGGTTCCCAGCACCCTGGTTGACACGCATTTCCTCCAGGTGTCTCTAGCCACCTGCACAGGGACAGACACAGCCTCAGTGCCAGTGTCCGTGTGTGTGATCACGTACCCAAGTATCCGCTTGACAGAGACCAGGCAACTTGTGACTAAGGCAGCCCTCAAACAACAGATTCAGGAGATGTATTTTGTGCCTGAAATGGGACCAATCCTCCTCCAGCTTACACCTTAATAAAGATGTCTTTCAAAGCCTTTACAGACCACACAGTGATTGCTGGTGCAGAACGGGTGGCAGAGACACATTGTGTCCAATGTTCCCTGTCCACCAGCAACACTGAACAGGCATTAGGCCTCTGAGCATCTGTCAGGAGAGAAAAAATGGAAACAGCAACCATCAAGACTCTCTAGCCCAAACCAGTAAAAAAAAAAAAAAAAAATCCTCTTATTGTAGCCACTTACTAAGGGAAAATCTTACATTATCATTCCTTCATAATGCTTAATGCTATTGCATGTGAGTTTTCTACACTTTGCTTTCACTATTTAACACCGCCTCAGTATAAAATTGAGCCAAATTCTTGACATTCGTTAGCGCACATAAATCCGTTTATCTCTGTCCCCTTTTTGCTTCAGGAACCAACCTTGCATTGCAAAAAACTGTACACAGAGCCCATAAAGACCCACCAATAGAGTGATAGATCTTTTTTAAACACTGGGGCATTACAGGATTTTATGAAGCAGTAAAACTTTCTCCAGGCATGAGAAGTACAGGCTGACAGAGACCATTTTATCTATTAGGCATTAAAGTATAAGTGCCACATCGGACAAGCATAATAGAAGAGAAAAAAATAATAATTTCAGGAAAGGCGGCCAAGTCCTCAAGCAAAAGGGATCAGGCCAGGAGGTACCTAACGATCTTCAAGAAACCCAGGAAAGGGCTAAGGCTGCACGGAGCCTGAGTTTTCAGAGGAGCTTTTGCTGCCACTCTGCCCTCCAACTCATTACAAAAGGCAGAAAACTGAAGCAATTCCAGAGAGGCTTTTCTGAAGTAAATAGTTCAGGTGCTAAGAGAGAGAGGATCCTATTTTCTTATCTCACCCTGCCTCATTTGCCCCATCACTTTAGCAACTATATATGTAACTCGATTTTCCACAAATATTTATTGAGCACCTGCTATATATGAAACAAGGCATTGTGTGCTGGGGAGGTAATAGCCAGGTCTCTGCCCTCATGGATCATACATTCTTGTTTTAAAACTTCATTTTGTTTTGAAGTATAGCCAATTAACAATGCTGTGATAGTTTCAGGTGGACAGCAAATGGACTTAGCCATATACATACATGTATCCTCCCCCAAATTTCCCTCCCATCCAGGCTGCCACATAATATTAAGCGAAATTTCCTGTGCTGTAACAGTGAGTAGGTCCTTGTTGGTTATCCATTTTAAATACAGCAGTGTGTACATGGCTATCCCAAACTACCTAACTCTCCCTTACCCCCTTCCTTACCCCTAGCAATCATGTTTGTTCTCTAATAAATTCTTATGGGGGAAGAAGTTCTATACTAACTAAAGCAAACAAACCAGTTGATTTCAGATTAGCATTTAAGAACGTGGAAGAAACAAAGGAGATTTTATAGAATATTGAGGAATGGTGGGAGAGAAAAGTGTAGACTGTGTGATCAGGGAAGAAATGCAAGAAGTAACTATATTATGGATTTTCCCGGAGCCCTTGATTCCTTTGTGTCTTAAGAATCTCATTTCTGAAAGGAATCTCCAGCTATCTTTAATTCATTCTCATCAATTTTTAAATGCTTTATTTATTTTTATTTTTATGTATTTTTATTTTTATGTATTTGACTGTGCTGGGTGTTAGTTGCAGCATGTGGTATCTAGTTCTCTGACCGGGGATCAAACCCCTGTATCGAGAGGGCAGAGTTTTAGCTGCTGGACTACCAGGGAAGTCCCCTTCAATTCATTCTAATTCTCTTTCTTTAAATAGTTTTGCTCATAAATCTTTCTTGTGGAAGGATGTCTGTTCTATTTTAAAGGAAGCAGATTCCAAATATCATTTTATACTATTCTAGGGCTCTAAGTGTCTTTAGTCGTGACGTTTTTACTTTGATCCAATTTCCTCATTGCTTAATTTAAACATCTATCTGGGTTTACCAGTTTTAGTAGGGGACCTAAAAACCACTATTATCTCACTAACAAGACTTCTTCAAATATTTATTTAAACTAGATATTGTTACTATTTTCCAAGCTTTGGTTTTGCTCAAGTGACCTCTTTTGAGACATCTCAAGTACCCCATCTCACCGTGTGAGTGCTCCATTTGGGGAACGTAGTAGAATTCTTGATCCAAACTCAAAGCTCAGCAACTTGGAGATGGACTCAAATCACCGCCTAATCCAAGGATGCAGATTATATTCAGGGCCACCTGTAACAGAGCTATTCTCTATGCTTCATTTAGTCTGTGTGCCTCCTTTGATATGACACTAAGATTTGTTTTCATTAATTTTTATTGGAGTATAGTTGTTTTACTATGTTGTGTTAGTTTCTGCTCTACTGCAAAGTGAATCAGCTATACACAGAGACAGAACCCCTCTTTGATAGCACAGGGAACTCTGTTCAATGCTCTGTGATGACCTAAATGGAAAGGGAATCCAAAAGAGGGGGATGTATGATACGAACGGTCTTCCCTGGAGGCTCAGTGGTAAAGAATCCTCCTGCCAGTTCGGGAAAGGTGATTTCAGTCCCTGGTAGGGAAGAGCCCCTGGAGAAGGAAATGGCAACCCACTCCAGTATTCTTGACTGGGAAATCCCATGAACAGAGGAACCTGGTGGACTACAGTCCATGGGACTGCAAAAGAGTCAGACATGACTTAGTTACTAAACAATAGTGATACTAACAGATTGAAGTTTGAGTTGGGGAAGTGATTCCCTAAGACCTGCTTCATCATTTCATGTCACTGTTCAAAAGTCCAGTGGCCTCTTCTTGCCTAAGATACTATGTTTCCCTGACCTCCAAATGGCCATGAGGCTAGTCTTAATCATAGAGCTTGCTTCACACACAGAGCTGCGTCTCCACTTAGACCAAAGCTCATTTCTCAGATCCTTTTTAATCCTGTATCTCTCTATCTATACTCTACCATGAAGTCACTCTTGTTTCAGACTATATTTTCCTCCATCTTTCTGAGATCCTATTGTGATTATTATCCAAATCCACTTTCAGAACACTTCATGTATAACAACGTAAATTCTTCTACATAACAGAATTTATGAAGATCCAGATGATATACAAACACCATATATACATATAACTATATATGAAATACACCAAAATCCAAGTTTAGATAATAATACATGGAATTTTCCTGCTGGTCCAGTGGTTAAGAATCTGCCTTCCAATGCAGGAGATGCAGGTTAAACCCCTGGTCAGGGAACTAAGATCCCACATACTGCAGGGCGACTAAGCCAACCCCACCACGCACACACCAGGAAGTTGCAGCTAAGACCCAACACATCCAAAAATAAAAATAAATTATTTAATAATAATAATAATAATACTTAACTGCTGCTGCTGCTAAGTCACTTCAGTCGTGTCCGACTCTGTGTGACCCCATAGATGGCAGCCCACCAGGCTCCCCCATCCCTGGGATTCTCCAGACAAGAACACTGGAGTGGGTTGCCATTTCCTTCTCCAATGCATGAAAGTGAAAAGTGAAAGTGAAGTTGCTCAGTCGTGTCCGACTCCCAGCAACCTCATGGACTGCAGCCTACCAAGCTCCTCTGTCCATGGGATTTTCCAGGCAAGAGTACTGCAGTGGGGTGCCATTGCCTTCTCTGAATACTTAACTATATTACTATATATTATATTATGCATTATGTGTGAGATGTTGCACATTATGTATAACTAATATTCTCCTTGGTACATTCTGTGGCCTATGATATGTAGTCACCAAATACTTATTGAATAATAAAGATTTTCAATTTATAAAACAAAAATGACTTATAGATACAGAAAACAAACAAGTGGTTGCCAGAGGGGAGGAAGTTGGGAAGAGGGTGATCACAGGTGAAGGAGATTGAAGTGCAGAGTTCCAGTTACAAAACAAATCAGCCATGAGGATATAATGCAGCAGTAAGATGGGTGATCAGGTATTTCCCCGGTTAGTCCAGTGGCCGAGACTCCAACTCCCAATGCAGGAAGCCCAGGTTCGATCCCTGGTCAGGGAACTAGATCCCACATGCTGCACCTAAGAGTTTGTGTGCCACAACTAAGACCCAGTGCAACCAAATAAATAATTATTTTTTAATGCATGATTACTAGTATTGTAAGAACTCAATACAGGGACAGCTGGTTGCTAGAAATGGTGACCATTTCATAAAGCATGCAAATGTCAAATCATTATGTCGTACACCTGAGACTCAATAATAATGTTCATGCGTGCTCAGCCTCTTGTTCATGTTTGACTCTTCGTGACTCCATGGACTGTAACCCACCTGGCTCCTCTGTCCATGAGATTCTCTATGCAAGAATACTGGGTAGGTTGCCATTTCCTCCTGCAGGGGATCTTTCCAACCCAGGGATCAAACCTGCATCTCCTGCATTGCAGGTGGATTCTTTACCACTGAGCCACTGGGGAATAGTACTGTATGTCAATTATATTTCAGAAAAAAATATTTACACTGCCACACCTTATTCTGATACCCTCAGTTCAGTTTGGTTCAGTTGCTTGGTCGTGTCTGACTCTGTGACCCTGTGGACTGCAGTACACCAGGCCTCCTTGCCCATACCCAGAGCCTAATCAAACTCATGTCCATAGCATTGGTGATGTCACCCAACCATCTTTCATCCTCTGTTGTCCCCTTCCCCTCCAACCTTCAACCTTCCCCAGCATCAGGATCTTTTCCAATGAGTCAGTTCTTCACATCAGGTGGCCAAAGTATCAGAGTTTCAGCTTCAGCATCAGTCCTTTCAATGAATATTCAGGACTGATTTCCTTTAGAATGGAACTGTTTGGATCTCCTTCCAGTCCAAGGGACTCTCAAGAGTCTTCTCCAACACCACAGTTCAAAAGCATCAATTCTTTGGCACTCAGCTTTCTTTATAGTCCAACTCTCACATGATACCCTAGTTTGGGTTTAAATAAATGGATACAAATTTCACAGAAGACATTTTTCTGCTTGGAAGTTGTTCTCACATAAATTCATTTGTAAAGATTATACAAGAAAAATATATTTTCATTCATGTTTATTGGAAAAAATATATTACTTAGTATTTGTATCTTATATCTTCTGAAAAAAAAAATGCAGGTAGTACCAGAAATATAGCCTAGTCTTATGATAAAAAAGTATCTGATACATGTCAATGGTATGAAACCAGAGGTCACCAAATTAAATACATAACTACATGACTCTCACCTGTACTAGACTCTGGCTAGACATATAAAAGCACAGAGACCAGGGTGTTAGTCACAATGTTAGAGGCAGTGTGAGTGGCCATTTGCCCACAAACGAAACCATCTCCCTCCCAGCAAGATGCTTTGGTTACATCGGTGCCAGTTGGTGGGCAACAACGTGACCATCCTCTAGCATAAACTTTTGTTTTCCTAACACTTGCTGATCTTCATCTCATTTAGCTGCTGTATTCATCATCGTGTAGTCAAACACACTGGGGAATTCTAAATGGTGTGTAAAGAGAGCATCTGTCAACTGCCGGATGGGCACATCTGCACCCATTAATTTTTCATCATTTCCTCAAATCAGAGGTCAGATGTTCACAATGTGCTAATGTCCTGGCATCTCTTCATGCCTCTAAGGCACATCTTGCAATTATAAGAAAATGACGTAGCTCCGGCAGAGAACGTGGAGAGCTGCAGAGATCCTGCCTCCCACTTTCAATGGGGAAAAAACCTCTAATTTAAAAACCTGTATTTTCAAAGAGGATGGAGACAAGGAGTCAGTTTGCTGCTTATTAAACATAGGGTAATCATCTTTGTTATTTCCTGTATGCTTGTTTAGAACAGAAAGAAAGTGAAGTTGCTCAGTCGTATCCAACTCTTTGCGAACCCATGGACAGTAGCCTGCACCAGGCTCCTCCATTCATGGGATTTTTCTAGGCAAGGGTACTGGAATGGATTGCCATTTCCTTCTCCAGGGAATCTTCCTGACCCAGGGATCGAACCCTCATCTCCTGCATTGCCGGCAGACGCTTTACCGTCTAAGCCATCAGGGAAGTCCTTAAGTGCAGTTTTCTTGATTGAGTGTTCCTTCTTTTGTATTGTTCAGAAACACAATGGCCCATAACATTCTGACCTTTCTTTTACCTGCTGATAGAAATGCCTTGAAAGTGAAGTGGCTCAGTCTTGTCTGACTCTTTGCCACCCTATGGACTGTAGCCAGCAGGCTTCTCCATCCCTGGGATTTTCCAGGCAAGAGTACGAGAGTGGGTTGCCTTTTCCTTCTCCAGGGGATCTTCCTTACCCAGGGATCAAACCCAGGTCTCCCGCATTGTGGGCAGATGCTTTACCCTCTGAGCCACCAGGGAAGCCCAGAAATGCCTTACCAACTATTATCTTTTTCCCTCTATGTATTTCTTATTTTTTATGTTTACCTCATTTTTCTTTTTTTTTTCTGAAAGACGAAGACAATGATCTGGTGCTTTCAGACACTTTCTCTTAGCCACTCTATTTGCTGAAGATTTCTGATCCCTTCCCTTTCATTCTGCTATTTGGGGTTGGGTAAAAGGAAAGAAAACAATTTACAGCAAGATAGATAATCATGACCTTTGTACGTGGGTGGCAGGAATTAAAGTCTTCAATGAGCTAACAAACATTTGCTGTAGGGGAGAAAAACCCTTATGCAAATATTACCTTCATATATAGAAGCAAACTGTTCTCAGGAACATCGCCTTGGTTAATTACCAATCTCATGGTGTGTTAAATATCTAAAAATAACTATTGATTGTCCTTCTCTACAAAGAGTTGAAATCACAGCAGGAGGACCATGGAGAGAAAAGATGTTTTTAAAACTTGGATGACTTCCCAGGATTTTTTTTTTTTTTTTGGCTTCTCACTTTCCAAAAATACAAGGTAACTTCGGAGATTTCCCAAGCTGTCAGAAGGTTTGGAGAGTGCGTGTCGGCATGCTCATTGCCCTCTTAGGAAACAGGCTCTCTGGTTTTCTTCCCAGCCTTGCAGTCCATGTAAGCATTTTGCTAACAGCAGGTCAGCTGTTCCAACTTCACAGTGGCTATCAACATAGACCTTGTTATCAAGGGTAAGAAAATGCTTTTATTCAAGCCTGGTTTTCTTGAAGTCTCCCGTTTGTTAGCAACCATAGCTTTCACTGCTTTTGTGAATGTATTATATCCAACAACCTTCCTTCCTTATATAAAATTGCCTGGCTCCATTCCAGGATGTTCTCAATGACTAAACCACTGCCAACAGCCGGCACTGGCACCCTCAAGGTAATTATCTGGTGGACATAGTCAGCACAGCACTTTTCTTTATTATTAAAAACAAAAAAAGAGTAGTTTGGCATCCTGGCATCCATGGAAGTATTTTGAGTACTTGCCCTCTTAACTCTTTATTGATTAACTTCTACGGACTTTCTGTTATTTTCCAGGGAGGTAACCTTGATCTAGGTATTAGAGGATGCCAAAGGAACCCTAAGGATGGCATTTTAGATATGCACAGCACTCTAAAGTTTATAAGACATTTGTATAGATGTTGTATTTTCCTTCCAGCCACAGATTAGAGTATTAGGACAGCAACAATCTGTTTTTGGTAATGGGACATATACCCGTTCACTTTGTTTTAAACAGGGAAGTGAAGTGAAGTGAAGTCAAGTCAAGTCAAGTCAAGTCACTCAGTCGTGTCCGACACTTTGCGACCCCATGGACTGTAGCCTACCAGGCTTCTCGGTCCATAGGATTCTCCAGGCAAGAATACTGGATTGGGTTACCATTTCCTTCTCCAGGGGATCTTCCCGACCCAGGGATCGAACCTGGGTCTCCCGCATTGGAGGCAGACGCTTTAACCTGTCTTGACACCTGCAGGCTGTTTCCTCCGTTTGGAGACCCCTGGCCTTCCTGCCTGTTACCCTCTCATTCCCCCCTTTTCTTTTAGGAGAATTATGTTGCCTAGGGAAAAGGGGTGTCGTTTTTGTTCCATAACTGCTTCCGAGCTGAGAAGGGGCACTGTCTCTAAATTGGGGAGGCAACATATTCTCTTAATCCTCATATTGAGGATATCTGATCCAGGGGCCCCAAGTAGTAGTTGGAGGAAGTTGCAGCAGTAGTAGGAGTTTGAACAACCATTTGTAACTTAAAAGCTTTCATGCGGCTAGAAACAGGGAAGGAAGCTAATATTTATCATTGCACTTGGACTAAGCATTGTGATAAATTTATATACATAATATATACAAATATATACATATATGTTTACTATATACATACAAAATGAATATGTTTATTATATACATGCAATATATTATATGTATATATGCACATATATTTGGGCTTTCCAGGTGGCGCTAGTGGTAAAGAACCCACCTGCCAACGCAGGAGACGTAAGAGACACCGGTTCGATCCCTGGGTTGGGAAGATACCCTGGAGGAGGGCATGGTAATCCACTCCAGCATTCTTGCCTGGAGAATCTCATGGACAGAGGTGCCTGGTGGGCTACCGTCCATAGGGTTGCAAAGAGTCAGACATCACTGAAGCAACTTTGCATGCATGCATGCACATAGATTTATTATATGTATAAATTTATACATAAATTTATTTTCTGTAAATTTATATATATATATATTCTAATTTCTACTCCCAACAACCTTTCAAGACAAATTTTACTTAAAATCAAATCAAATGATGTAACTTATCCCACATCCAAGCCAGCTCAAACACCTGTGCTCCCTCCACTAAACCATGTAAACTAGTATTTGTAACAAATATTTTCTGCAGGAACAACAAAAAAAGAGTTGCTGCCACAGGATATTGGTATTTCAGTGTTCCTCCCATGTGGCAAGGACTTCCCTGGTGACGCAAATAGTAAAGCGTCTATCTACAATGCTGGAGACCCAGGTTCGTTCGATCCCTGGGTTGGGAAGATCCCCTGGAGAAGGAAATGGCAACCCACTCCAGTACTCTTGCCTGGAGAATCCCATGGACAGAGGAGCCTGGTGGGCTACAGTCCATGGGGTCGCACAGAGTCAGACATGACTTAGCAACTTCACTTTCCCTTTCCCCATGTGTCGATGTTTCCGAGATCAGCAGTAGGCAGAGTCAGGTGGGGACTGACTGCTGGGTCCTTAGCCCAGACTCTGATTCTCGGTTTCATTATATGATCGCGTGCAAATGAGATTCCTGTCCTGATCTCTGTAAAGCAAGTGCAGAGAAAAAGAGAGCGAGCCAGGCAGTCAGACAAAAAAAGGGGAAATGTATTAGAGGGGAAAGAGAGGGTGACTGGCACCAGGGTCCTCCCTTTCTGACAGGGTCTTTCTTATACCCCACCAAAGAAAAGTCTCTGAAGGGAGGGTTAATTTTTAGCCTGTAGTTGAGTCCTGTGGTCACGTAGCCGGAGGTCTGGAATCTGGTGGTCTTGTGGCTTTGAGAAGGTAGGCACCAGTGAGAAAGCAGAATGTTGTTTGGGCAGTTTGGTGAGTCTCAAGGATCACTGTGATTTTATTCTTTGTTTGTGAGGTCAACATAATGAGCCATCTTAACAAAGAGACCCCGTGTGGGCCCTCTCAATCTCCATGGCCAACTTCCTGTGCTCTGTGGATTAGTTCAAGTTCCTGACCTCCACATGAGACCAGGCAGCTTGCGTCAGATAATGGTTTAGAGGACTTGAAGAAGATTCTGTTGGGTAGGATCTGACCAGTGATGAATAATAGATAGCTCTACATATGAATCCTTTCTTTTCTGTTCAGTCCCATAAGCTCTAATTTTTAGAAGCAGACACCTGTCTAATTTGGGAATGAATTAGTTGTGCTCTATTTACTAATTTTAGGACCTCCCTGGTGGCTTAGACGGTAAAGTGTCTGTCTAGAATGCGGGAGAGCTGGTACTGATTTACACAGAAAAGAACTGTATAGGCTACTAAGTAAGTTTATACTGGTATAAAGGATGCACAAATGAAAAGCAGCTTCCCAATTGTCAGAAATCAGGCACACATTTAGACCCTAGTGGGACTGTAGATAGTAAGATCATTGGAAGGGCGTCTATGCAGTGTGTGCCCAACTCCCTGAAAAGTTCTTATAATTTTCCCCAGGAAAATAGCCTCTAAGAACATGTTAAAGGAAGCAGGTTTGTAAAAGTCTATTTATTAATTCTGTTGGTCATCACATGTCAACATTCTGTGTTCATAACAAATTGTGGAGAGTTTTGTTTTTTTTTTTGGAAGTATAATTGCTTTACAATGTGTCAGTTTCTGCTGTGCAACAACCTGAATCAGCTATATGTATATACACACCCCGCCTTCTTGAACCTCCCTCCCAGCGCCCCCCATCCTACCCCTCTAGGTCATCACAGAGCACTGAATTGAGCTCCCTGTGCTATACAGCAGGTTCCTACTAGCTAGCTATTTCACACATGGTAGTGTATATATGCCAATCCTAATCTCTCAACTCATCCCATCCTCCTCTCTCTGCCCTGTGTCCACATGTCCGTTTGCTATGTTCCAAACAGTAGAGTTTTTAAATTACTTTATTGCAATATCGCATCAATGTACACTGAACAGTACATATTTAAAGTGTGCAGCTAAATGAATTTTAATGTTTTCATGTGTGAATCAATCAGATAAATCAGGACACTGAATATTTCCATCACCTCCGGAAGTTCTCTCACGCCCCTTGGAAATCCATCCCTCCCTTTGTTCTTGTCCTTAAGCAACTGCTGTCACGCTAGGGTATTTTATAGAATTTTACATAAAGGGAATCATATGGCATATATTATTTTGTGTGTGGATTCTTTCAGTCTACACAATGATGTTGAGATTCATTCGTGTTCTTGTATGTCCCAGGAGTTCTTTCCTTTTTGTTGCTAAGTAGTATCTCAGTGTATGTATATACCGCAGTTTGTGTATTCATTCGCCTGTTGATGGACATTTGGGTTATTTTCAGTTTGGAGTATTACTAAAGCTGCTGTGACTATTTGATAGATGTAAGTCTTTGTATGGAGAGATGTTTCATTTATCTTGGGTAAATATCTAAGGAGTAGGATGGCTGTATTACATGGTGTGTGTGTGTACATGCTAAATCACTTCAGTCATGTCCAACTCTTTGCGACCCCATGGACTGTAACCCACCAGGCTCCTCTGTCCATGGGTTCTCCAGGCAAGAATAATGGAGTGAGTAGCCCTTCCTTTCTCCAGGGGGTCTTCCAGACCCAAGGATCAAGCCTGCATCTCTTACATCTCCTGCACTGGCAGGTGGGTACTTTACCACCAGCACCACCTGGGAAGCCCATGGTGTATGTTTAACTCATTAAGAGAAAATTCTCACACTATCTAAGCAAAAAACAATAGCTAAGCAAATTAATGATGCTGTCTCCAAATGGACCACTATGTGAACATTTATAATTAAAAGTGATGATTCTGAGGAATATTATAAACATGAGAAAATATCACAATATATTGTTAACTGAAGAAAAAAGCTTTTAGACTCTCAAATAGGAAGGATGATCTTTAGAAAAATGATTTGTAATATGTATAATAATGTCAACAATGACCATCTTCAAGGGTAATTTTCATATTTTCCAGGTTTCTTTTCCAAATTTTCTAATACAGAAGTGGCTTATCAGAGGGAAAGTGATATATATTTACATATATATATTCTTGTTTAGTCTTCCCAGAGGCACATCTGTCCTCTGAAGAAAGGAGTTTTCCAGCAAGGAACTCTGGAGAAATATAATAGAGCAGAATAAGTGTTTTAAAAATAGTATCTCAGTTAATTTGCTCCTATCCAAAAGGTAGATGACCCACTATGAATAGAAACATAAATAATAGGCCTTAACTTCATTCTGGACCAAGACTTAGAATGAATAAATAAATATATTCATAAATGTGTCTACTATTTTACTGTTTACCAAGTGTTTTTCACATATATCAACTCTGGTTAATCCTTACAACCACCCTTAAGTGGTCCCAGAGGAGTTTATTGCTGGAGTAAAACTATAAATTGTGTGTTTAAAATTTTCCAGCAGAGAAAGCTCCTTCTTCAAGTGTTTTATTCAAAAGTATAAACCTTTTAAAGAATTACTGTATCCTAGGCTGAATTTTCACAATCTATGTGCACAGATGCTAGAGAGAAAGCATCACGGTGTGTGCTAGTGACAAGATTGTTCTGAGATACCTTTGTGTTGCTATGAGTAATGGCAGAGGTGGAAGCAGGGATGTAGGCTTTGGTCTCTCTGTGTCTATAAAGAAGCACATAAGGAGATCCCTACATAGAAGATGAAGGATGCTTTTCTTTGTATGCCTCCTTGTCCCCTTCAGTCCTCCATCTCCTGCTCTCCATCTCCTGTAGTGTTTAGCTCAATGAATGATGAGTGGTCCCAACTCTAAAACCTAAATTAGGTAAATCCAAGCCAGTGCCATGAAGGTTTGCTGGTATTTAGATCCCATAATGAATGCTCTCTCAAGGTCCCCACAGTGACCTTCCTTCAGATAGAGGCTTCTCCAGGAACTTCTCATTGGCCATGAAACATACAGACTAACCAGAGATGTAGAACTCAACACAGATGGAGCCGTGAAAAAACCATGCACACACAACTTCCCTCCTCCAAAATTTCTAATCCCTTATTACTTGCACCTCTCTATTTTTATAAGATTTATACAATTTATTTAACTTACTTTATCTGCACTCACAATATGATCTGATACAAAACATTCCCCACCCAAATTATAAGCCACCTCGTATGTCTCCTCTCAGTCATCTCTGCATTGTTTGTAGAGCTCAGTGTAGTGGCTTTGCACCTGGTAAGTATTCAATACATTCAATATATTGAAATGAGTTTGTTTCATTGATTCACAGTCCATTTTACAAAATGCTAACAGATGAATGCACCTTAACACATGACTTTCTTCAAACCTTTTCTGGCCTCATGATCTTCATAAAGCTCCCCCAGCTGTCACCTAAGGCCAGTCTCTTTGGTGCCAGTCCAACATGCACAGTGGACTTCCTGTTTGCTCTTTCACTTTGCTCTACATTGCCCCCTCCAAATTCTGGTTGCTTCCACCCCAGCAAGAGAAATACCTGCCGAGGTCTCAGCACCTTTAGCGTCATCAGTCCTCAGTGTGCTGTTTCCAGTTCTGCCATGTAGCTCCTCCAAACAGCATCAAGAACTATGAAACATTACTTGCAAGCTAACAAGTTAGCCTGCCACGTTTTCATGGATTTGCTGATAGAAAACCTAAGACTTGTGTCAAAGGCAAAGGACATTTACTACTCACAGCAACAGCAAGTGTCAGAATATTAGCATTTTAGCATCGATGCTGGTTCTCTCACACAGGGCCAAGAAGAGGGCCAAATGAACCATTCACATTCAGCAGGTCCCATTCCAAAAGAGGAACTTTGAGCTTAGGGCACTGGAGTCTTTGATAATGATCAGGAAGCAGGCATACACACCCTTTGCTCCAGAAAGAGACACTATCACTGTCTTCCAAGACTGGAAGTCAGTCTGTCCTTTGCTGGAGAGGGAAATACAACCTCTTTGCCTTTCAAGAATGTTAGCTGTGCAAGTCTAGATTTAAAGGCTTGCTTCTGAAATTATGCAGAAATGTAAGCGACCCATGGAGAATTGTTTCCCAACAATGTCCACCCCTCATTTCTATGCCATCCCTGCTTCTGGTGAATTAGGCTGTTAGTATCCACTGCCAGAGCTACTCTGATTAGTCTGACCAACAGAGGCTGGAACAAAGTCCATTCAGTTTGTAACATATAGCATTTAATAAAATCTACTATGAAGAGATCTCCAAGCAGGATAATGTCAACCTGGGGTACTAATCTCAACTATTCCTCCCAGGATCCCAGACCCAGGCAGCTGAACCCACCACATAAGCCATCAGGGTCTACTTTAGAAGGTCACTTGAGACATCCAGTCACAGCAGGATGTATTAGCATTTGCCCAGACTCTGTGCCTTGGCCCATAAGAAGGAAGACTGGTGGCCAGTGAACTGGAGCGAATTGATTGCTTTCTAGAGTAAAGTTTGCATCATTGATGACATCAGCCTGTGTGAGAGACAGATTTCTTACCAATGTTTCTAACTGCATGGCACCCATCATATGGATGACTCTATGTTATATGGATCAGTGTCTACAGAGTGAGCATAAATAATGGCTGTTATGCATCCAAGATGTCTCCCCCACCAATAACTAAGAGTAGCTTTATCTCAGAGACATATTGTAATCGTGTGAGGGCTACGTGATTTATTGTTGGTATTTCCTTAAATACTTGAGGATCTCTTATGAACATCTATAAAGTACAAGTCACCATATTTTTAGAGAGAGACAAGTGAATGAACATCAGGCTTTCTCACAATACAGTCATGAAGGCACATGCAGTACCGTTTGAAAGAATTTAGAATTGTTAGGGCCTGCCAAGGAGAGCCCACATCAGTCTATGGCAGAGGCTGGCACAGCCTTTAGTATGCCCTCCTCATCAGATGGAAGATCTTAGGTTTTCCAGCTCCGTTTGAATAATTGTCTTGGGCTTCCAAAGTACAGTTCATCCAATCTGTCATGCTTATCACACCATACACCGGGTTGTATTTGCCTGCCTCGCAGAATGACCAAGAATGGAGTAGGCAAGAGACCAGAAGGTGACGACAGGTAGACACTGGGACCAGCCCCTGTTATTTGTCAGCAGGTTAACAGGAAAGAAAAAGAAAGCGTTAGTTGCTCAGTCGTGTCTGACTCTTTGTAATCCCATGGACTGTAGCCCACCAGGCTCCTTGGTCCATGGGATTTCCTAGGCAAGATTAGTGGAGTGGGTTGCCGTTTCCTCCTCTGGGTCAAGACGGGATATGATCTAATCATGGTTAGGACTGGTCAGGAATGGTAGACCCAACACTGGGTTAAATTTGAGGTACTTGCAATCACTTGGGAGAGATGCAGCAGGGCATTTTTTGGAGAAAATCTCCAAAGGTAACTCTGGAAGAGAGATCATTAATATCTGAGAGCTACCATATCTCCCAGGATCTAATGTGTTCCCTCCCCCTGCGATTGTTGTTCTCATTCCATGGCCACAAATGTGGACTGGTCCCCATTTGCGCTCAGAACTTACGTCGGGGAGAGTCGAGTGCAAGAGGGAAAAGTGAATTTTTATAAATCTCATAGAGACTCATTATGCCGCAAATTTTGGCCCAAATGGGCCTCCATTAGGGATTCTGCAAGCAGTACAGCCAATCAGGAGATAATTCATTATCTGTAAAGTTCTTAAACCCTGTCAGTCAAACAAGAGACTCCAAAACCTGAGCCGGAATTAAGTTCCAATCTCCTGGGACCCCTTTAGGCTGGTCTGTCACTCAGCGTATGTGCCAATGGGGCTGACCCGGGGCTGTCATTAGAAAAAATGAAAAATGTCATGCCCAAGAAGAGTCACAGAGGGGACTTCCCTGGCAGCTCACTGGTTAAGAATCTGCCTGCCGATGCAGGGGGCATGAGTTTGATCACTGCCACAACTACTGAGCCCATGTGCCCTAGAGCCCACGCGCCACAGGAGAAGCCAGCACAGTGATGAGCCCACACATTGCAGTGCAGGGTGACCCCCACTCACTGCAACTAGAGAAAACCTGTGCATAGCAACAAAGACCCAGCGCAGCCAAAAATTAATTTAAAAAGAACAGGGAGGAATTCCAGATTTACAGAACTGGTCTGCATTATTTTCTACTCCTTTCATCTTAAGGATAGGAAGCAGTTAAGAGATGATCTCTCTCTGGGGAGACCTCATTCAAGGACCAAACTGCCTCACTAAAGTGTAGAGTAGATTAAGGAGATAGAGTCAGAACTCTTTTTCAGGCAAGTTTTGAGGAGCCATACCATGCTGGATAATAGCGGGTGGATGTGTATAATAAGGAATATGGGAAGTCCATCAAATATCCTTTCTGTACCACTGTTGAGTGGTTGTTGCAATACAGTATGGAACCCTGCACCACATTTTCAGTCTGAGAATGATCTGGAAAGCTGAAAACATGGCACAGTTGGTTGATGCAAAAGTAACAGTGGTTCCAGACCCTGAAATTTAAATCTTTATAACTAGGCTCAAAAACATCTTTATTAATCAAAATAGGAATCATTACAATCAACATATTTTTGCCAATGAGAAATAAGTTGGTTTATTCCTGTAGCAAAAAAAAAAAAAAAAAATCCATGCTTTGGGATTCAATGAACTCTTGGAAAGCATTTTCTGCCTCCTGCCGGTTGAAAGTGTTTTCCCTGCAAAAGTTGTCAAGATGCTTGAAGAAGTGGTAGTTGGTGGTCAGCTGAATGTGGCAGATGAGGCAAAGCTTCATAGCCTAATTCATTCAACTTTTGCAGTGTTGGTTGTGCAACATGCAGTCGTGTGTAGTTGCAGAGAAGAACTGGGCCTTTTCTGACGAGTGCCAGCTGCAGGGGCTGTGGTTTTTGGAGCATCTCATCGATTTGCTGAGCATACTTCTCAGATGGAATGTTTTCACTGGGATTCAGAAAGCTGTAGTGGATCAGACTGGCAGCAGATTATCAAACAATGACCATGACAGTTATTTTTTGGGTGCAGGTTTGGCTTTGGGAAGTGCTTTGAAGCTTCTTCTCAGTCCAGTCACTGAGTTTGGTTGTCACTGGCTGTCATTTAAAATCCACTTTTTGTCTCATGTCACAATCCAATTGAGAAGTGGTTCCTTGTTGCATAGAATAAGAGAAGACGACACTTCAAAAATTTTTTTTAATTTGTGGTCAACTTATGAGTCACCCACTTATTGAGCTTTCTCACGTTTCCAATTTGCTTCAAATGCCAAACAACCATATACTGATCGATACTGAGTTCTTGGGAAACTTCTTGTATAGTTTTAAGAGGATCAATTTCAATGATGTTCTCAGTGGGTCATTGTCAACTTCCAGTGGCTGGCCAATACACTCTCATCTTCAAGGTTATCGTCTCCTTTGCATAACTTTTTGAACCACCACTGCACTGTACATTCACTAGCAGTTCCTAGGCCAAATGCATCGTTGATGTTTCAAGTTGTCTCTGCTGCTTTGTGATCCATTTTGAACTCGAATAAAAAAAATCACTCGAATTTACTTTTTGTCTAACATCATAGCCATAGTCTAAAATGCATATAAAATAAACAATAAGCAATAATTCATTAAGAGAAAACACAAACCAAGAAATTGCACATTATAATGATGTATAACATGACCACATTTATTTAAGTATGTATTCCAATACCAAATGGCAAATTTCAACAATGCAAAAAAGCAATTACTTTTGCACCAGTCTAATAGTTTTTAAAGTCCACCTAGTATGGCCAGAGTTGGCTGACTGGACTGGCCTACAACATGGCCACCAGCATCAGAGCATAAAGTCCTTGGCACCCAGTCTCTGGAGGCTGGTGTGTGACTGCATATGGTATGATGATGGACCCAGGCAGATGTGTGGATCTGTGGAGTTCAGGCTCCAGGAGCAGCTAGATTACGGTTGGTCTTATCAGAAAACAGACCTTACCGTGGACATCTTTGTGAGTGACACAGATGGTTCAATCAGCAACTCCCAAAGTGCCTTTAATCTGCTTCAAAATGTACCTTTAATTTGCCCCAAAGTGTGTCTTTAATCTGCTTGCCTTTGGTTTTCTGATAGACCAAACAGCCAGACTATTCGCAGCAGATCAAGAATCAGTAAAAAATAAAACAAAGTTTAGGAAGGCTGGTTTTGGCCAGAGCTATGAGAACAATCCGTCTACTGATTGGCACAACCACATCCATTTTCACAGCTACATAGCTGACTCAGCAGCACAGTGCACGTCATCAAACAGCCGTTTGGCCAAACCGTCTGATAACCAGGTCCCAGCATCCAGGAGAACCTCTGGAAATCAAGAGTTCCATTGAGCCAGTGACTCTGCCACAGGCTGGAGTTTAGGATGAAGTTCCCCCCAAGTGGACTCAGTTCGTTTCAGCTCAGTCATGTCCAACTCTTTGAGACCCCATGGACCGCAGCATGCCAGGCCTCCCTGTCCATCACCAACTCCTAGAGTTTACCCAAACTCATGTCCATTAAGTTGGTGATGCCAACCAATCATCTCATCCTCTGTCATCCCCTTCTCCTCCTGCCTTCAATATTTCCAAGCATCAGGGTCTTTTCAAATGAGTCAGCTCTTCGCATCAGGTGGCCAAAATACTGGAGTTTCAGCTTCAGCATCAGTCCTCCCAATGAACACTCAGGATTGATTTCCTCTTGGATGGAATGGTTGGATCTCCTTGCAGTCCAAGGGACTCTCAAGAGTCTTCTCCAACATCACAGTTCAAAAGCATCAGTTCTTCAGTGCTCAGCTTTCTTTATAATCCAACTCTCACATCCATACATGACTACTGGAAAAACCATAGCCTTGACTAGACAGACCTTTCTTGGCAAAGTAATATCTCTGCTTTTTAATATGCTATCTATGTTGGTCATAACTTTCCTTCCAAGGAGTAAGCATCTTTTAATTTCATGGTTGCAGTCACCATCTGCAGTGATCACTTTGTCAGAAAACTGAGATACTGCTGGAGCCAGGCCCTCTTCATTGTTGAATACACCATTTCCAATTGCAAAGCATCTTATTGGGCCCCTCCCACCTTGTCAGTCAAAAAGTAGAAATTAATCCACTCCAAAATAGAAATACCAGGCAATAGGCCCTATCAAATCCTCCATGAGTTCAGGGCTCAGTGTTGAGAAAAGCCCAAGAGCAAGCTAATAGCTGCTTTTCAAATGGGAGATAGGAAATCTAAAATCCCAATGAACACTTCCAGGTAGAGGCTAGCTCCCTTTGTCAGAGGTTCTAATTGGTAAAATCCTAAATCATAGGGACTTGTAGTTGAAAGTGGTCTTCAGAACTAAGGACCCCAAAGGCATGGTTACTTCTTGACATGTGAAAATTTCTGATCAGAATAATCATGTACTGTATTTACATGCCAGAGAATTGAAAGCATTAATGCGCCGACTCTTCCTTTACATCAGGTGTAGAAACAACCTCAGTACATGGGATCTAGCCAAGGCCCTACCCACAAGGTCATGTTGCCTTTCCTTCCCCACTAAGACCCATGGGTGGAATTCAGGTGCCCCTCCCCTCACAAGATTGTGTAGGATGGAGACTTGGATGCCGGTATCCAAAAGAATCATAGGTTTAAGTCCCTTTCCTCCCAGCATGCTTATTCTGGTATATATGACCTTTGATAGTCTTTGGGGACAGGGAGACATCCATCCTATCTTTGACCATCTTCTTAAAGCAATGGAAGTTGGAATAGCAGAGGAGGGAGGAATCAGGTGGCACCAATCACAAGATATGTTTGCTTTCAGTTTTGAGCAATATAGTGCCTTCTGTGTCTCAACCAAATTAAATTCTAATATATTTTCATCTAGCCAAAGCCTGTCTATTTCAGTTTGGGGAATTCTCTGACTCAGCAAACATAGGCACATTATTGTTTGCCTGGGACCACAAGGTTTACAGTTTTTTGTGGACCTGGCCTTGACTCGCACAATATTATAGCACCTTTTTTAAAAATATAGGCTATAAAGATTTATTAAATTGTTTCATTATTTATGGGTACTGCATAACTTTCTGCTTCTTAAGTAGGTAAAATTGTTGTCCTTTTTATAGCACTTTTATTGAGATATAATTCACATGCCATAAAATTTATCTTTTTAAAGTATACAATTCAGTGGTTTTTCTTATTGTCATAGAGTTATGCAGCCATCAACACAATCAATTTTAAAACTTTTTTTTACCCCTAAAAGCACTGTCATACTCATTAGCAGTCACTACCCATTTACCACCATCTGCACCAGCACTGCCAACCACCCTCCTACTTTTTGTTTTTATGGATTTGACAGTTTTGGACATTTCATATAAACAGAATTGTACAATATGTGGACTTTTGTGTCTGGCATCTTTCACTTAGCATAATGATTTCAAGGTTCAGCCATATATTTTTTTGCACAAAATTTTTTTTATTATCAAGATATAATTCACACATCATAAAATTCACCATTTTAAACTGTATGATTCAGTGGTTTTTAGTGTAATTGCAGCATTGTACATCCATCACTGCCACCTAACTCCAGAACATTTCCATCACCCCAGAGGGAAACTGTACACCTGTTAGCAAGACTCCCAGTTCCTTATTCCATTCCTTCCTTGACAAGATTCGTCTATGTTATACCTTGTCTTGTCTCCGCACTCCATTCCTCTTTACCACTGAATGTTCCATTCTGTTAATACCATAGTTTGTTTATCCTTTCATTAGCTAATGGACATTTCAGGTCTTTCTACTGTTTAACTATTATAAATAAGGCTACTCTTGACATTTGTGTAGTAGTTTTTGTGCAGACATATGTTTTCAATTTTCTTGGGTTAAATATTGGGTAACTAGGTGTGGAATTGTTGTGTCATATGGTAACTTAATGTTTAACTCTTGAAGGGGCAACCAATCCATTTTCCAAATCAGGTAAAAATACAACCTCATCAACAATGTGAAAGTGAAAAAAGTGAAAGTGTTGGTCACTCAGTCATGTCTGATTCTATGTGACCCCATGGACCATAGCCTGCCAGGCTCCTCCATCCATGGAATTCTCCAGGCAAGAATGCTGGAGTGGGTAGCCATTATGTTCTCTAGGGGATCTTCCCAACCCAAGTATCAAACCTGGGTCTTTTGAAATGCAGGCAGATTCTTTACCATCTGAGCCACCAGGGAAGCTCATGAGGGTCCTAATTTCTCTATTTTTACCAAATTCTTGTTGTTATCTGACTTTTTGGTTATAGCTGTTCTAGTGAGTGTGAAATCATATCTCATTGTTGTTCTAATTTGCATTTTCCAAATGACTGATGATATTGATCATTATTTCATGGGGTTATTTATGTGATTCTATATCTTCTTTGGAGAAATGTCCATTTATATCCTTCATAACTGAAGTGTTTATCCTATTATTATTGAGGTTCAGACATTACCTGTATATTCTAGATGCAAATCCCTTATCAAGCATTTGATTTACAAATATTTTACCTCATCCTATGAGTTGTTCTTTCATTTTCTTGATGTCCTTTGATAGTCAAAAGATTTTAATTTCAGTGGAGTCCAATTTATCTTCTTTTCTTGTTCTTACATTAAAGAAGTCTTTGGGACTTCCCTGGTAGTCCAGGGGCTAAGACCCTTAGCTCCCAATGCAGGGGGCCCAGGTTTGATTTCTGGTCAAGGAGCTAGATCCCACATGCTGCAACTAAAGATTCTGAGTGCTTCAGCTAAGACCCACTGCAACCAAATAAATATAGGATTTTTTTTTTAAAGAAGTCTTTGCCCACTGTGATTTCTTCTAAAACTTTCAAAATTCTAGATAGTGGCCTACTTTGAGTTAAGTTTTGTTTGTGTATAAGGAAAGGATTTGATTCCATTCTCTTACACATGGATATCAGTTTCGGCACTTTGTAAAAAGACTATGCTTTCTTTCTTTGAACTGTCTCAGTATTCCTCTTGAAAAGCAATTGACCATAAATGGAAAGGTTTATTTCTGGCTTTTTGATTCTATTCTATTGATCTGCTCAATACCCCAGTAGCACATTTTTTGTTAAGGACTCCACCTTAATCCAGAGCATTTGCTGCCCCATTGACATAATGACACCTTGTAAATTCTTGTCCCATTCCAGCACAAGGATTAAAGGCACTTTCTAGGGCAATGGGGCTAATTACAATAATGTGTCTGAACTTTGTGGTGGGTGCGGCAGTTTCTCATTCTCTGATGGGAGAATGCTCACTTTCTTCTGCATTAAAACTCATTCTGGGGCAGCAAGACCCCAAGTATCTTTCACTGCCTTATCCATGGTGTTCCATAAGGTTTTGTCTCACCCTGTCGCTCAGGAGAATCTCCCTGAGGAGGCTGAATGCCCTTAAACCTGCTAAGTCCTCCTGTTAAAAATACTAAGACCTTTAACATCATCTTGAAGCGGATCTAAGGTTTGTGCAATAGGCTACAAGAAGGGCTGAGCCAGAAAATGGTCCTGCTCTTGCCTTTCATCCATCTCAAGTATTACGTGCCCTCCCCTCCTTCTTCCAAGTGAATCAGCTCATATGCTGGCAAAACACTTGGCTTCTGATGGTGGTGGCTCTGAATGTCACAATTTTATACATGCGCCTCTCCATAAGTATGAACGGCCTAAAATCTTACTTTACTTGCAAGTTTAAAAATAAGCTAGCTTGCTGCCTTCATGGTTGTTAGCAGAAGACAAGAAATCACTAATCAGAGACAGAGGATGGTTTGCTCTTCAAAGTAATAGCACTAATCAGAGTAATAGCATTTGTTCTAGTTCAGGTCAGTTCAGTCGCTCAGTCGTGTCCGACTCTTTGTGACCCAATGAATCGCGGCACGCCAGGCCTCCCTGTCCATCACCAACTCCCAGAGTTCACCCGAACATATGTGCATCGAGTTGGTGGTGCCATCCAGCCATCTCATCCTCTGTCGTCCCCTTCTCCTCCTGCCCCCAATCCCTCCCAGCATCAGAGTCTTTTCCAATGAGTCAACTCTTCACATGAGGTGGCCAAAGTACTGCAGTTTCAGCTTTAGCATCATTCCTTCCAATGAACACCCAGGACTGATCTCCTTTGGAATGGACTGCTTGGATCTCCTTGCAGTCCAAGGGACTCTCAAGAGTCTTCTCCAACACTACAGTTCAAAAGCATCAATTCTTCAGCACTCAGCTTTCTTCACAGTCCAACTCTCACATCCATACATGACCACTGGAAAAACCATAGCCTTGACTAGACAGACCTTTCTTGGCAAAGTAATATCTCTGCTTTTGAATATGCTATCTAGGTTGGTCATAACTTTCGTTCCAAGGAGTAAGCGTCTTTTAATTTCAAGGCTGCAATCACCATCTGCAGTGATTTTGAAGCCCCCCAAAATAGTCTGACACTGTTTCTACCATTTCCCCATCTATTTCCCATGAAGTGATGGGACCGGATGCCATGATCTTAGTTTTCTGAATGTTGAGCATTAAGCCAACTCTTTCACTCTCCTCTTTCACTTTCATCAAGAGGCTTTTTAGTTCCTCTTCACTTTCTATCATAAGGGTGGTGTCATCTGCATATCTGAGGTTATTGATATTTCTCCCGGCAATCTTGATTCCAGGTTGTGCTTCTTCCAGCCCAGCATTTCTCATGATGTACTCTGCATATAAGTTAAATAAGCAGGGTGACAATATACAGCCTTGACATACTCCTTTTCCTATTTGGAACCAGTCTGTTCCATGTCCAGTTCTAACTGTTGTTTCCTGACCTGCATATAGGTTTCTCAAGAGGCAGGTTAGGTGGTCTGGTATTCCCATCTCTTTCAAAATTTTCCACAGTTTCTTGTGATCCACACAGTCAAAGGCTTTGGCATAGTCAAGAAAGAAGAAATAGATGTTTTTTTAGAAATTTCTTGCTTTTTCCATGATCCAGTGGATGTTGGCAATTTGATCTCTGGTTCCTCTGCCTTTTTTCTAAAACCACCTTGAATATCTGGAAGTTCGCGGTTCACGTATTGCTAAAGCCTGGCTTGGAAAATTTTGAGCATTACTTTACTAGTGTGTGAGATGAGTGCAATTATGCAGTAGTTTGAGCATTCTTTGGCATTGCCTTTCTTTGGGTTTGGAATGAAAACTGACCTTTTCCAGTCCTGTGGCCACTGCTGAGTTTTCCAAATTTGCTGGCATATTGAGTGCAGCACTTTCACAGTATCATCTTCTAGGATTTGAAATAGCTCAACTGGAATTCCACCACCTCCACTAGCTTTGTTCATAGTGATGCTTTCTAAGGTCCACTTGACTTCAAATTCTGGGATGTCTGGCTCTGGGTGAGTGATCACACCATTGTGATTATCTTGGTCATGAAGATCTTTTTTGTACAGTTCTTCTGTGTATTCTTGCCACCTCTTCTTAATATCTTCTGCTTCTGTTAGGTCCATACCATTTCTGTCCTTTATCGAGCCCATCTTTGCATGAAATGTTCCTTGGTATCTCTAATTTTCTTGAAGAGATCTCTAGTTACTTAAGGCTTTATGCCTACCAGGTGCTAAAAAGAGGAGCATGAGTATCTTCATATGCCATGGATTGCAGAGCTTTAGGAACCCAGTCTTTTACAATGGGTGTAATTGTATTTCCTGTTGTTCTGGAGGAAAATGCTTGCTTTACCATCTTAAGCTTTAATCAAACCTGTCTTTGCTCCAGAGGGGTCTAGATACTCTATCTTCTAAGTCTGTTTGCTATCTAAACATCTGTAGAAAGATAATTTGTTTCATTTAATTTTATTGAAGTATAGTTGATTTACAATGTTGTGTTGATTTTTCTGTAGAGCAAAGTGACTCTGTTATGTGTGTGTGTGTATTCTTTTTCATATTCTTTTCCATTACGGTTTGTCATAGAATATTGAATATAGTTCTTATGCTGTACAGTATGATCTTATTGTCTAATCCATCCTATATATAATAGTTTGCATTTGCTAACTCCAATTCCTTCCCTCTGCTACTCCCTCTCCCCCTTGGGTAAAATCACAAGCCTGTTCTCTGTATCTTTTTTTGATTCATTGATATATTGATTTGTATCATATTTTAGATTCCATGTATAAGTAATATCATATAGTACTTGTCTTTCTCTTTCTGACTTACTTCACTTAGAACGATAATCTCTAGATCATATAGTTAACTTCTCTCCCTGGTAGGATCCTACCCTGTTTTACTTCCTTCCTTCTTTCTGATGACAGATCATTCTAAGGTTCTTTAGTTCAAGAGCATTCTAAGTCAAGAAAAACTTTCTAGTTATTCTTATGAAGCAGTGATAATATTGATATCTAAACCTATAAAGCATGTACACCTGTGGTGGATTCATGTCAATCTATGCCAAAACCAATACAGAATTGTAAAGTAAAAATTAAAAATAAATAAATAAATTTAAAAAAATAAAAAGATAAAAAAAACCTATAAAGCAGTATAAAATAGTAAAAAAGAAAACCTATAAAACAGTATAAAAGACAATATAAAAGAAAAAGACCAATATCACTTATAAATATTAAGGACAAACTAGTAAATTTTACTAGGGTAAAATATTAGCAAACAGATTCAATATCACAATGAGAACGTAATACAGTATCACCAAGTGGAACATATTCCAGAAATGCACTTTAGGTTTACTATTAGAAAATCCATTGACATCATTTATTAATATATCTAAGGAAACAATTATATGATATTTCTTTATATGCTGAAGACTTTTACAAAATTTGATACCCACGCATAATAAAAACATTCAATAAAATAGAAATTGAAGGCTACTTTCATAAAATCATAAAGTATGTGTAACTCATCCTAAAGCCACTATCTTACTTAATGGGCAAACACTAGACGCATTTCCACTAGATTCAGAAACAAGTCAAGCAGGCTACTTTTGCTGTTATTCAAGTTGTATTTGAGATATTAGCCAATTCAATTAGACAAGAGAAACCAATCAGGGGCATAAGGAAGGGGGTTAACAAGTAAAACTATCTGTATTTGCAAGTCAGGGACATTCAATAAAATATCTGAACAGTACTCTTTGAAAGCGTCAAGGTTATAGAAAACTAAGGAATGAATGGACTCTCACAGAGTTGGAGGGTACTAAGTGAAAGTGAAAGAAAGTGAAAGTGAAGTTGCTCAGTCCTGTCCGACTCTTTGCGACCCTATGGACTGTAGCCCACCAGGCTTCCCCGTCCATGGGATTCTCCAGGCAAGAATACTGGAGTGGCTTGCCATTTCCTTCTCCAGGGGATCTTCCCAACCCAAGGATTGAACTCAGGTCTCCCGCATTGCAGGCAGACGCTCCAATTAAATAAAAATGTGAGACATTGAATTATATCCTGGGAATGTCGTGGGGGGGGGGCGGTGAGGGGAAGGATTGGTGAGATTTGAATAAGGTCTGTAGGTTGGCAATATGACTGTGTCAATGTAGTTTCTGGGTGTTGACAATTGTGCTCTGCTTAGGGATGAGTTGCTTCCCTGGTGGCTCAGAGGTTAAAGCGTCTGCCTGGAATGCGGGAGACGGGGTTCGATCCCTGGGTTGGGAAGATCCCCTGGAGAAGGAAATGGCAACCTACTCCAGTACTCTTCACTGGAGAATCCCATGGAGGGAGGAGCCTGGTGGGCTACAGTCCACGCGGTCGCAGAGTCGGACACGACTGAGCGACTTCACTTTCACTTTCTAGGGATGACTAGTTCAGTTCAGTTCAGTCGCTCAGTCCTGTCCGACTCTGTGCGACCCCATGAATCGCAGCACGCCAGGTCTCCCTGTCCATCACCATCTCCCGGAGTTCACTCAGACTCACGTCCATCGAGTCCGTGATGCCATCCAGCCATCTCATCCTCGGTCGTCCCCTTCTCCTCTTGCCCCCAATCCCTCCCAGCAAAAATATGTAACGCTTCACGAATTTGCGTGTCATCCTTGCGCAGGGGCCATGCTAATCTTCTCTGTATTGTTCCAATTATAGTATATGTGCTGCCGAAGCGAGCACAGGTGGAGAGTATATGGAAACTGTTTTTGCTACTTTTCTTTGTCTAAAATTATTTCAAAATGAAAATAATAAATGACTGTAGCAATCCCCCCAGTGGATTCTAATGCAGGCTAACATTTGAAAAAGAGTGCACTAGAGTTACAGTCCTGGTTTCTTCGCTCTGGCTGTATTTCCCTATGGAGGTGATGGTCACTTGTTCCTATTTCTCAAGTGGGACAGTAAGAACCAGGTGACTCTCCCCTTTGCTTTCCACTTTGGATCTGTGAAATGTCTTGCTTTATTGAACCAATATTCCATGCAGGTTGCCTTCCCCAAGATCTAGATTTTGGACAAAGATGAGAGAATGTTACAAAACTATTTGACCAATGTTCCCGAGTCACGTTTTCCAATCTCCTTATCAATACTAAAAGCTAACATCTGCCTTTTCCTGATTCTATCTTTCCGAGGATTCTGAACTTGTAGAGTGGATACCTCCCTGTAACCCCAACACCTCAGTGAATTAGGTATGATCAAGAGATATGAAGTCACATGGTCAGTATAGGACATCTAGTTCAGGCCAGGCAGTTTCCTAAATTAATTCCTGTGTGCAGGTAGGAAGATACATTTACCAAAGGGTAATAATTTGTCATTTAAAATAGACTGAGGAATATACCTAAAGCAATAGAGAAATGTCCTGAAAAATTCCATGTATATAAATGTATGATAGAAGAATTATACACAAGTAAGTGAGGAAAGGAATATTGTGCTGGGTCAACTGGATATTCATATACAAAATAATAAAGAATGAAGTTGGGCCCTTTCCTTACATCATAAGAAAACGCTAACTCAAAATGTATCATAGACCAAAATGTGAGAGCTAAAACTTTTAAACTTTAAGAAGGAAATATAGGAGTCAGTTTTTATGATCTTAGATTAGGCGAAACCTTTTTAGATGTGAATCTAAAAGCTCAAGTGAAAAAAGAAGAAAATTATCTGAACTTCATCAAAACAAAAAAAATCATTTGTGCTTCAAAGGAAGTGGAGACAACTTTCAAGATAGTAAAACGCCCATAAAATGGGAATGAATACTTGCAAATCATTTATCTGATAAAGGAATTATATCCAGAATATATAAAGAACTTCTACAATTTATTCGCAAAATGATGCAGAAACAAATTTTAAAAGAGGCAAGGGATCTGAACAGACATTTCCGCAAGAAGCTACACAAATCATCAACTAGCATATGAACTGATACTTAACATCATTAGTTATTAAGGAAATGAAAAGCAAAACCACCATATGATACTACCTCACAGGCACTAGGATGTGTCCAGTTAAAAAGTCTGATTACAAGTGTTGGCAAGGAAGGGGAGAAATTAAAACCCTCATACATTGCTCTTAATGATGTAAAATAGTGCAGCTTTGAAAATTGTTTGACAGCTTCTGAGAAAGTTAAAAACAGAGTAACTGTGTACTACGGGAATTTCACTCCTCGCTTGCTCTCTCTCTCTCTCTTACACACACACACACACACACACACCCCCCAAGAGAACAGAAAACATACATCCACACAGAAACTTGTACACAAGTGTCAAAGCATTAGTCACAGTATTCAAGAGGTGAAAATAACCCAAATAGTCCACTGATGGATAGATAAACATAGTAAATCCATACAATGTAATATTATTCAACAGTAACTAGTACTGAAGTACCGATATGTGCTTATAACATAGATGAACCTTGAAAAAACATAGGTTAAATAAAAGAAGGCAGTCACAAGAACAAGTATCATATGATTCCAGTTAACCAGAACAGGCAAATCCATGGAGACAGAAAGTATATCAGTAGTTTCCATGGCTGGAGGATTGGGTGGGAGGGGAGAGGGGGCGGGAGTGACTGCTTCTTTTAGGGTGATGAAAATGTTCCCAAATTAATTGTGGTGATACTTCCACAGCTTTGTGACTACATGAAAAGCCATTGAATTGTACATTTTAAATGGGTGAATTATATGGTATGTGAATTCTATATTCCTCTGAATATATGAATCAATAAATCTGCTTTAAAAAAAAAGACTCAAGGAAAGAAAAAAGCTTATACAACTCTATTAAAAACTTAACCTCAAAATCTTTAAAACATTGACCATGATTACTTCCAGGAGAGAAAACTAAAAGTTGTTATTTTCTTCATTACACAATTATTTTATTTTCTACATGCACAAACTATATTTTTAAAATAGGAAAAAGCTGATATTTTAAATTATTAAAATGTGAGAAAAACTGGCAATATAACAAGCTTCTCAGCATGCTTAAGAGAGCTATGCGTAGTGAAAAACATCAGTATGAAAGATCTGTTCATCACATCCTGGGATGACGGTGTCTCTGGACTGAAATATATTTGACCCAAGTTCTGATTAGCTGTAAATGACTGACAGGCCAACGAGGGACAATCTTGAGAAAGATCTGCTTTCTGAACACCACTTTGATTTGTATTGTGTAGCCTGGAATCGAAGTCACAATGCCTGGATCTGCTTGTTGTATGGAGGCTGCTGTTTCCTCATCTATAAACTGTGAGAGAAAGTAAACACATACCGTAGAATGCTGCTACACTGAGGTTAGATCAGCGTGCAGAATCAGCATTCCCTGTGAACTTGATAGAAATGTGAACTCCCGGCTTCACCGCAGGCCTCCTGAGTCAGAAGCTCTGGGAACATGGGAAGGAGGCCAGCAATCTGTGTTTAAGCAAACCCTCCACTTGATTCTAACGCCTGCTGGGATTGAGAACTGCAGATCACATAGATCTTCCTCAGTTTACGATGAAGTATGGTGTTTCCCTGGTGGCTCAGATGGCAAAGAATTCACCTGCAATGAGAGAGACCTGGGTTCAATCCCTGGGTTGGGAGGATTCCCTGGAGAAAGTAATGGCAACCCACTCCAGTATTCTTGCCTGGAGAATCCCGTGGGCAGAGGAAGGCTTCTCTGGTGGCTCAGTTGCTAAAGAGTCTGCCTGCAATGTGGGAGACCTGGGTTCGATCCCTGGGTTGGGAAGATTCCCCTGGAGAAGGAAATGGCAACCCACTTCATTATTCTTGCCTGGAGAATTCCATGGACAGAGTGGGCTACAGTCCACGGGGTCACAAAGTGTCAGACACGACCGAGTGACTAACTGTCACTTTACAATCCAATAAACCCATTGCAAGTTGAAAATACCATTAAGCCAAAAATACATTTGATACGACTGAGTTATTGAACATCATAGCTTGACCTAGCCTACCTTAAACGTGCACAGAGCACTTCTGCTAGCCCAGAGTTGGGCAAAAGCATTGAACACAAACCTTGTTTTATAGTGAAGTCTTGGGTATCTCATTTAATGGATTGAATACTGTACTGAAAGTGAAAAAACAGAGGGGCTCTGTGGGTGCAGAATGGTTGCGAGTGTGTCAGTTGCTGACTCTCGTGATCAACTCCCAGTGGACTTCCTGGGAGCTGAGGCGGCCCTGCCTAGAAACACCAGAGAGGATTGTACGGCATAAGGCTCACCCAAAAAAGGATCAAAATCCCAAGTATACTTTCTACTGAATGCCTATCGCTTTCACGTCATCATAATGGTGAAAATTTTAAGTCAGAGTCAAAGACCATCTGCATTGCTAAAGGGCTGAGAAGGAAAATCATCAGTTGGTACCCAGGGAATATTTTCACATCATGCATCTCCAGACCACAGGCATTCTGCAGTGTCCATTTTCGACTTTCTATTCTCTTACCCTCTCTTTGTATCTTTTTAGGTTGTTTTATGTCTTTCTCTCTCTCTCTTTCTCACTTTTGCTCATGCACACGCACATGAACATTCAAATACACACACACTTGAATTGCTGTGATAACTCACCATTACTTACGAGCTTGTCTCTCCCTCAGATGTCCACGCGTACAGTCAAAACAGTTCAGAGCTTTCACGCAGATTTCCTCCAATTTCTTTCTGGCAAAGGCCAGCAGGCAGCTTTTCAGTTGGGAAGGTACTGGTGTTCAGTCAGCCAGTTGTGTCCAACTCTTGGTGACCTCATGGCTACAGTACCAGATTTCTCTGTCCCTCACCATCTCCCAGAGTTTGCCCAAGTTCATGTCCATTGCATCGGTGATGCCATCCAGCCATCTCATCCTCTGTCGTCCCCTTCTCCTTCTGCCCTCAATCTTCTCCAGCATCGGGGTCTTTGCCAATGAGTCGGCTGTTTGCATCAAAATACAGGAAGGCACTTGAGTGCCCCTAAATTCCCACCCCCTTCTTCTTGGATATGTCCCTGTTGGAAATACCTACTCCTACCTTTTACTGTGGCTGTTTCCTTTCCCACAAGATTTTTCATTTCTTACTCTAGAATTTTTTTCAAAAACTTCCTGCTGACAGATTAAAATGTTCCTACCTCCTGCCTTCTTTCTGACCCAGCTCTCCTTCTCTTCATATCTATTTTCAAATTTGGGAGCCAGAAGCTAGCTGTGATTTTGAGGGAAGCAGTATGATATTTAAAATTGACTGGAGGTCTTAGCAGGGGGTCAGGGAGGAGTTAATTTTTTAATGCTAACATTTCATGCACACACAGCCTGTCTCTCTCTCTCTCTCTCACACACACACATGCCCCATTTGTGTGCACATACACACTGAAAGCAAAGGGTGATATAAAGAAGGAAACTCCAAAACAAGCTGCTTTGCCCATCTGAAGGAGTCTCTGTTTGTATGTTGTTTGCTAGTGTGTTTGGTTTTCACCAGTGCTCTTTTCCAAGACAACTGATTTCTCTGCCCAGCATGTTTTGTGATGCTTGAGACCTTCTATAAGTACCCTGATCTAAGAACTACAGAAAGGGCTGGCAGGCGGAGCAAAAACGTGAGGATGGATCTCGAGTTAAATCTCTTCTCCCACCTCTAGAAAACAGCAAAAATAAGCAGATGCAATTTGTCACACTCACCATGTTGACAAGATTACCGTGAGTGCTACAGGCAAAGACAGCAGCAAAGAGCCTCCTTCATCTGCCAACTGCTCTGTGTCTTAAGGGAATGTGTTGACTCTGAATGACTGAACTAAGCCATTTTGCAGAATATATGAATCTTGCCTCTGACCCCAGCGCTTAATGGCTGTGTTGCGGGACTGCATTCTCCATGTCAGACACGATCTGGACACGATAGCAGCACCCCTCCTTTCCTCTCCTTACTTTTTTAAGGCAACAGAGGAAGACGGTCACATACCACAGATACTTAGACCTTTCACTGAGTTTCTCAAGTCAGCCTAGGAAAGGTTGATAGACCTCACCGTTTTCATTATTTCTCATACTCAGAGAATTTTTATCATGGCAATAAGACGGTGTGTGTTTATTTGTTCACTCCCTTCAGACCAGAGATCTGAAAAGACATGTCCACGACACATAGTAAATGGACTGGGAAAGTTAAAATGTTCAAACACTTTATTTTGTTCTCTACACGATTTAACAAGGAGCACAGTAGGAAGTTGGTTTGTATCTGAAATCCTTTTGCTTCCACTCCCTTAGATCATTCTAGTCTGTCTACTGTCCCCCATGGAAATGCTCAGAGGCCTTGGCTCTATGCAAGCTCCTTGCTTTCTTCTGAACACATTTAACATATTCCAGGGATGCATTTTTACGTTTCTTTCTGGCTTCTAGCCTTCCAGAGCTAAAGAACTAAAACAGCCATGTCGGGGGAGTGGAACCATATTGGGAGGGTTTGATGTCCCAGCTGGTACCCACAATTCAGCCCAGTTGTGGTCTGCTATCCCAGAAGACTGGCCTAACCATCCAGCTGGTTATTTAATCATCTCTTTGTCTGCCTTAGAGAGTCCTGGACAGATGTCTTGAATCTTTAGTGCTTTCTCAGCTTGCCAAGGAATGTCTGTCCTCTGAGTCTGTTTGTCCTCCCTTCATTGGCCGTGGAGCACATCCTCATTTTTTCACTCTCAACACAATCATTAGAGCAAGGAAGCTACAGAGATGGTTCTCCCCTCGGTATCTTGGATGGTCAGTTAGCTCTCTTCTTGCAGTGGAATGGAATGATATCAGGGCTTCACATCTTAGCTCTGCCACATGGAAGCTTTCTGAGCCTTGGTTTCTCCTCATCTGTAAGATCCCGGGGATGCTAATGCTAAGGTACTGCTATCAGATTTCATTTGTTATTTTTAAAGTTCCAGGCAGCATATTCAATAACACTCTCTCCCCTTTTGCCCCTAAAAATACATCATTAATAAATATATTTAAGACTTAGGATCTTAAACATTGTAACAGAATTCCAGAGCTCAAGGAAACTAACAATGGCATAACATGAAATTTCTCCTAGCGGGAGAATAGTTTTTAACAATATATTAATAGCTCTTAGGAAGATACTTCATTTCTCCTTTTTGCCTCTCTAAGCTTCCTAGAATTAAACAACTAGCTGCTGGAGACATGATCTGTATTTACAACCAGTCCTTGTTACTTGGTTCAAGCTTTTCAATATTGTAAACTTGAACTTTCTTCTGTCTAAGGAATTACTGACTCCTAGATAGCTTTATAAACCTTATTTTGCATTTTTCACCATTGGTATCAAAATTAAATACTTGTGCTATAGATGAGTGCTATTAATACTGCAGGTAATTTTTTAAACTTCATAATCCAAAGATTGAACTCTCCATCAGCATATTTATCTTCTGATTTTTGACCAACTGAAGGGCTGAAATGTACTTCATTCTTGAATCTCAAGGCCAGAACTTTTCTCCTTGTATCCACAAGGCTGCCTTTATATTCTGTGTCCAGCTCATCAGGAAAAAGGTAATCATCAGGACATGGTTTGTGATTACCTGAGCTAAGGTTCCTCAACATTACAGCTAACACACCTTTGACAGTTATTTAGTTGAAGTAAGTATAACACTGAAGAGTAAGAATCTACTTCTCCAAGTTCAAGAACAGCAACCATGTACTAAATTTTTTAAAAAGAAAAAGAAACAGAAGCTCTCAGAGGCTATAAAGTCTACTGACTTAGTTTTATATAAGTTTGTCTCATATTCTACTGTTTTGCCCTGTACTTAAATTAGATCATTCATATGAAGCTTAAAACTGTGGCACATTTTGGGGAAGCACCTGATCGGAGAAACTTCCACTTGTGAATTACCAGCCTCTCTAAAATCGCAGAGAATAGTGTGGAAAGGAGCCTGGGGTTATCGTGTATAGCTTGTACTAATTGGACTTCTCTGCAACCAAAGCTGCAACAGACAGAACTTGCTGATTTTCAGGGATCCTGAAATGCAATAAAAACCACAAAGCAATAAACACTGTTTATCCGGTTCAACTCTCATTAGTCAAACTTGGAGAACAGCACCTTCCTTCCTAAGAGTCAAGGTTTATTTTTGTTTTCCAGTCAAATCTGTGGACCCAGCAGATTGATTTTTCTCAGTGGATTTTTTTTTTTTCTGGAATGAAGTTTTTTCTTAAAGATAACACTGAAACCATACCAAGTTAGGTACAATACTTACATGTATGACTGAACTCAGAAGAAAAGAGTAGTCAGTTTTTCCAAGTAGTCATTTCTGATTATCACACAAATCCTCTGTCCGCCATCTTCCTTCAGAAAGAAGTTTGTATGTATGAGGAAGCAGGAAAAATCATTTAACTGAAAGGAAAGCTTGTGTGTCATGAAAAGGTGCAACTTATCATCAGAAGGAAGGAAGGAAAAGAAAGAAGAACCTGTGGTTCTTGCCCTCCATGTCCTCTGCCTACCTTTTGTCTGTGGAAAAATTTAACCAATGAGTAAGTTTAATCGGAGAAGTGGGAACACGCAGAAACAAAGGAAAACAATCAAAGGAGACCAAATAAGAATAATGCAGTCATTAAGCAAAGTCAAGGACCTTTAGTTCTTTCTCAGGGACTCGGGAATATTCTGAGCATACCCTGTGAGCTGTTTTGTAGATTCTGAAATCCCCACCAGGTGGAGAATTTAACTGCATGATGACCCGACTATAGCCATGATATAAGTAGTCACAATTCTGAAAACTGACCTCAAGGAAATGGGAACATTTGACTCTGAAGATTAACTGTTCTTAAAACAATCACGGTTCTCAGACCTGACCTTCCGGCAGCCGGGCCGCGCGCTGAGCCGACATAGGTAGGTCTTCGCGATTCGGCCCAACGCGCCCCCTCTCGTGACATCATGGTGGCGTACTGGTGACAGGCTGGACTCAGCTACATCCGATCCTCCCAGATCTGTGCAAAAGCAGTCAAGAGGTGCACTGAAGACCGAATTCAAAGCAAACGCCATGAAGACTTCTGGCAGCAGCATAAAAATTGTGAAAGTGAAAAAGGAATAATCTACCCTGAGTTCAGCCTGAATGCTGCATGTTCAAGGTGAAGCTGTGGGCACATATTATAGCAGATTGGAAACCATCTCCCTTCATGGAAAAAAACAATACCTGTCTTGTTCATAGATTGACAATGCCAGTAAATTAAAGTACAGTTCACTCTAAAAAAAAAAAAAATCATGATGATGCTGGTCAGATCACTGGTGACCAATTTCAATCGAGATGAGTGTCAGAGCTGACTGCTGTTTCTGCATGTAACCCCCTTCCTCCACCTGTAAAAGCTCTTGCCCCCACCCCCCGCCCCGATTGTCACTGGGAGGAGTTGGCCTTTGGACAGGCATCCGTGCTCCTCTCCCCTCTTCCCTCCCTGATGCCAGCGTCCAAAATAAAGCAAGCATTCCTTTCCACCAACCTGGCCTCAGAAGGAAAGGAGGGAGGGAGAAAAGATGAGAGAAGGAAGGAGCGGGAAGGGGAGTAAGGGAAGAAAAAAAAAGCAAGAGAGAGAGAGACAGAAAAGAAAGGGAGAACCATTCCTTCTGTTTGTATTTCGTTAGGTTGTCAAGTGTCAGAACTGACAAGCCCCGTGCAACATTTAATCCAACCCTCTTTTTAAACCGTTGGGCTTATATTGATGAAATTAATGCCCTGCCACCAATCCTTTGAATATAGATGGATAGATTTCCAGTGTTGAGTTCAGCAGAACTATTATGAAGACTGTTAGGATGTTGTAAGGTACACCTATCACCTTTGCCTTATTGGGTGGCTGGAAGATGACAAATTTTCTTCTCTTCCCTGAACTGTACAGGTTTATTCAAATTCTAAAGGCAGAAATATAACTTTAACTGGAACTAAATGCTAATGTTTTGTCTACGAGGTAATTCCAAAGTGGTAATGTTAATGGGCATTGTATTTCCTAATCTGATCAAGAAATGGCTCTTTGAATTTCTCCAGAGACCCTGTAACATTTTATACCTGCTTCATCATTCTTCATCAATATTCATAGACACATCTGTAATTTGCAAGACACTGAACAGTGCCCTGTTGGCGATGCAGAAAGAATCGTCCCTGTAAAGGCAGTATTATGCAGGAAGTAAAGCATGCCCTTGGGGGCCCCCTCCACTTACCCCACCCTGTTAGTGCCTCCTCCCCCAAGTGTAGGCAACACCCCCCCCACACATACCCACTACTACTCAGAGTTCACTATGAACTTGCCAAATGCCTCTGCTTCTCTTCCTGTCCCCCAAGTAGCTTGCTGCAGTGCTCATGTGATTGTAATAATCTCATTTCTCACACGTGTTAACGGTTTGCAAGAGTTTCATATGTTCCCCTCCCAGGCAACAGGCTTCCATACTTGGATGTTTTCTTGAGCTACAGGGGCTTTCATGTCAAGGAGAAACCTAACATCCTCAAGATGGTATTTGCCGATTTTAATAGAGTTCAGGGCTAACTCACAGACCATTTCATATCCAGCCACTTGCAGGAAGAGCAACTTCATTCCACCTCCTTTTTTTTTCCCTGAAAAAAAAAAAAAATCAATACCCAGCTCTTCAAAATGGTTCTGCAATGGCGAGTCCACCTGGAGCAGCGGAAGCACAGAGTTCAGGTGACAGCCTCTAGATCAACACAGCATCCCTGGGCAGCACAACTGGTAATGTCTGGATGGATGTCACACTGACAGCCCTGCCAAGAGAGTGCCTCTCAGCCACTACATCTGATGAAGAGTGGAGATGCCCCAACCTAAATGAGGAAAAGCACCTTTAGTAGTTATTAATTCCAGGGGAAGCGGGTTCAGAAGAGCAAGCATTCTCTGAGTGTCCTAAAACAAAAATTTCAAAATTTCTAGGGCTAAGAACATGTATCTTAAGGGTTCATTTGCCATTTTCTGACCCTTCCTCACATTGCAAACTTCCTTGCACCATCCCTTTACCCCTCACCCTTCATCTTAATAGCAGCATGAGAATAGGACCCATTTTAAAGATATCCAAGAGATCTATCCTTTGTTATGCAGAGCTTTGGGGTTAAAGAATAAGACATTTACAAGGCTGATAATTTTTCAAAGACAGGAAGAATCTGCAGCTACTTGGAAAGCTTGTCTTTTTCCGAGTCCCCCAGCTACAGATGTCCATCATATAAAACTATTTGGGGGCATCAGTTTGTACCAAAGACTCTGTTTTATCAATATCCATCCATCCCCAAGTAACTGTGGGACCATCTGGCACACAGTAAACAAGCTTATGCATTAACTGACTGTGCTCAGGAAACCTAGCAGTTAGCAATTAATTTTATCCCTGAATAATGCAGTGAAAACGATAATCGATGGGACAAAAAATGGATAGCATTGGAAAAGAGCTTGGAAAACACGGTGTGTCTCCAGATGTAGGGGTTCCTATGCATTCATTCAGATCAGAAATCAAATCCTTGTCAGATTGTCTTGTAGTTTATGGATCCTAGTTGGTTGCATAAATGACAGCCCACTGATCATAAATTCCACACCATCTTCCCTTAATGACCTTAATGAGTTGCCATTAGTTTACTGTGCTATCATTCAAAAAGAGCCCATCTGGTATTCATAAATACAAACAGAGGAGGGTGGACGCTGACATTTATAAATGCAATCAAAAATATCACAAGTTCAGGTAGAATCAGGAGATTCTCTGAAAAAATAATTCTTTTTCCTCAGTGAGTTTCCATGATTCCTTCAATAGATGCTTGAACTCAAATGCCCAACATTATGGACTAGTTAAGTAAGTTGTGATTCTTTTACAACATGGACTATTATTTTAATATATATATTCATGCTTAAATTCAAGTGTTACATAAATAGGAAAGCATGATAGAAACTAGATTTGTACCATAATCGTTTGATCCCTAGGTTGGGAAGATCCCCTGGAGAAGGGAAAGGCTACCCACTCCAGTAGCCTAGAGAATTCCATGGACTATATAGTCCATGGAGTCACAAAGGGTCGGACGTGACTGAGTGACTTTCACTCTCACTTTCACACAAACTTCATAGACCTGTATGCAAGTGACTTAGTTTCTTGGTCTCAGTTTCCTTTTTTAAGTTTTAATATTTTTTATTGAAGTATAATTGATTTGCAATGTGTTAATTTCTGCTGTACTGCAAAGTAATCAGTTATACCTATACATACATACATTTGTAATATTCTTTTGCATATGGTTTATCATAGGTTGTTAAATATAGTTCTCTGTGCTCTATGGTTAGACCTTGTTGTTTATCCATTCTATGTATAACAGTTTGTATCTGCTAATTCCAACCTCCCACTCCATCCTTTCCCCAAACCCCTCCTCCTCAGCAATGACCAGTCTGTTCCCTCTGTCCATGATTACGTTTGTTTCATAGATAAATTCATTTGTGTCATGTTTTAGATTCCTCATGTAGGTGGTGCCATGTGATATTTGGTATTTGTCTTTCTCTTTTTGAGTTCAGTTAGTATGATCATCTTGGGTCCATCCATGTTGCTATACATGGCATTCTTTCATTCCTTTTTATGGATGAGTAGTATTCCATTGTTTATATGTATCACGTCGTCTTCATCCATTCACAGGTCAATGGACGTGTAGGTTTCTTCCATGTCTTGGCTACTGTAAATCTTTTGCAATTAGCGTTTTTTTTCCAGATATGTGCCCAGGCGTGGGATTGCTGGGTCATGTGGCAATTCTTGTTTTAGATTTTTGAGGAACCTCCATACTGTTTTCCATAGTGTCTGCTCCAACTTACATTTCCACCAACAGTCTGAGAGGGTTCCCTTTTCTTCACATCCTCTCCAGAATTTGCTATTTGTAGACTTCAATGATGGCCATGCTGACCTGTCTGAGGTGTTACCTCATTGTAGCTGTGGTTTGCATTTCTCTAATACTGAGCAATGTGGACCATCTTTTCATGTGCTTATTGTCCATTTGTATTTCTTTTTTGGAGAAATGTCTATTAAAGTCTTCAGCCCATTTTTTGATTGAGTTGTTTGTTCTTTTGTTATTTAGTTATATGACCAGGTTCCTATTTTCTATAATAATAGGTGTCCAGGTTTGAGTTCCTCCAGAGCACACCCTGACCGAGGGTTTGAATACAAGTAGTTTATTAGTGCTATGGCTTGAAGAAGCACAGTGAACAGTGAAAAAGTGAGACTCAGTAAATAAAAAGCATGCTAACCAATAAGTTGTGAGTTAACTCTGTAGAAAACTAGCAATAAAATCTGCTGGAGAAGGACTTCCCTGGTGGTCCAGTGGTTAAGATGCCATGCTTCCACTGCAAAGGGCAGGTTGGTTGGAAAACTAAGATCGTGCATGCTGCATGGTATGGTCATAAAATAGGGCAAACAAAAAATTAAAAATGGCATTAAAAAAAATTTAAAAGGTCTCTCTCCTGCTAGAGACCTTCTGAGATGGTCACTTTTCAGAACTTTTCACCAGGGTGTTTATTCATCAACATCCATCCTTTATTGCTTGCCACTTGCTCCTGGGACACTTAGTCTTATCCCACATGGACCAATCATGCTTCCATCAGAGAGCAGCAGGAAATCATCTGAGCATAAGAAAACTGCCTCTAGAGTGGGCCAAGGAGATGCAGGCAGGGTACCAACAGCATCTGCTCGAAGGATATTGAATTTGATGACCTCTAACATGCCTTCAATCCTGACGGCTTACTTAGCAGACAGGAACATTACTGAATGGTCTCATACCGCATCTTTAGAATTCTCTACGGTAAGTTTTAGAAGCCTGGTAGCTCAGTTGGTAAAGAATCCACCTACAATGCAGGAGACCCTGGTTCAATTCCTGGGTCAGGAAGACCCCCTGGAGAAAGGATAGGCTACCCACTCCAGTATTCATGGGCTCCCCTGGTCACTCAGATGGTAAAGAATCTGCCTGCAATGCAGGAGACCTGGGTTCTATCTCTGGGTTGGAAAAAATCCCCTGGAGGAAGGCATGGCAACCCACTCCAGTATTCTTGCTTGGAGAATCCTCATGGACAGAGGAGCCTGGCAGGCTATAGTCCATGGGGTCACAAAGAGTTGGACACAACTGAGTGACAAAGCACAGCACAGGAAGTTGGTAAAATTGTTGTCTTTGTTTGGGTTCCCCAGAGCTAAGCTGTACTCAGAGATTCACGTAGAAGTTGTTTAAGTTGGGAGGTTATTCCAGGAAAAATCATAAAGTTACAAGGAGGAGAGAGAGGGAAAGGACAAATCCTATTAACAGGGTGCTATTAATTAGTGATAACTTACCACCATTATAAACTAACCCTCGGAAGTCAGCCAGTCTGCATGGAAATGGTGAGAACAGGGGATGTGTGGGGACAATAGAGAGCATTTGCTGTAGAGGAAGTTATTTCTCTTCTGGTAGTATTCGAGGGCCCTGTGATGTATTAGGTACCCAACTTGCAGTTCATTGTATTAATCTAGGAGACCCCTGTTGGCGGGCACCTAGGGTTTCCATCAAGGGTCTCCTAACTACCACAGTCAAGCATCTTTATCGTCTTCAAATTCTTCCAATGACAGTATTGTCTCTACTTTCCATTCAGAATTTATGGCACCCTTTTTGCTTCTGTAAGGAAATGAATGACTGGTCCTCCTAGTTATACTGTAAGTTTCTGCAAAACACGGCCTTTGTCTCTTACTAGTCTATTTTATTCTCAAAGCATAGCACATAGTAATAATGTACCTCAAATACTTGTTGCCATGAATACATTGTAAAAAAAATTAAGTATAAAAAAAAACTGAAAAGGAAATATGCACTTTAAAATGGAACCTATGGCTGGTGGAATTGTTTTCTGTTTTTGCTTTCTTTTATTTTTAATTTTTGTTTTCATAAAAGCAGTATGTGCTTTTTTAGAGAATTTGGAAAATCTGGAAAAAAAGTCATTTTTAAAATCTACTTTTCTTATGATGATGAAAGCAAGATAACCATCTTCTGTTTTGAAAAATTTTTATTGGAGTATAGTTGATTTACAATGTTGTTTTAGATTCTGCTCTACAGGAAAGTGATTCAGTGTAAATATATATCTCCACTCTTTCTAAAATTCTTTTCTCTTGTAGGTCATTACAGAGTATTGAGTAGAGTTTCCTGTAGGTCCTTATTATCTATTTTAAGACTCCTTAAAGTCTAATTTAGCCCTATATCCATGACCCAATATGTCTAATACCAGAATGTTTCAATTCTCAGGCCATGTAGTCTTCAGTTAAGTAATAATCATTTTTACATGTCTACCTAAAATAATAATGCCATATTTCAACAAAGAAATGGTTAGATTGAACATATAAATAACCCGTCCATGTTCATTTTCAGCCTCTAAAGTATTCTTTACCTTGTTGCTTCTGGATGCCTCTAGATAGTATAGAAGACTTCCAATTGCAAAGCTTGCCTGATTTAATTAGAAATCAGAATACACTTTACTATATTGCTAAGTTTGAGAATGAGCTTTGAACAATAATGAGTCTCCTTAATTTCAATATATCATTATAACTACCTATTTAATTCCTCATGTTTTAAAGAAACCTAGGTTTTAGTCAGCCCATTATTAACAATTAATGGTCAAATTTAGAATGGGTTATTCTAATTATAATAAAAGGCTTCACAGGAAAGGTCAGTGAACTCTACAAAATCAATCATTTATGAGCCATCTTTGGTTTTCACTGAAATATTTATGAATGATAAAATTATTTTGACAAGGCAAAGTTCAATGGGGAGGCCACTGCTGACAACATGACTTGGTTTCATAGAAATTCCTGGGTATAATTAAAATAAGGCAGAAGCTAAGCTAAAGGAATGGATAATCCCATTTTTAACTCTCCAAGGAACAACAGGCATCAATTGTGAATGTTCACATGCTCATATGTGCAGTAGGTTGTCAGGACCAGACCAAAAAACAAAGCCTAAAATACATACATGAGAAAATAAAGCCATTCTCCAGTGTCTTAGAAAGCAGATGTTGGATATTTCTACTGTATAAGAATGACATTTCATCAAAAAGCTGGATATGCATATGAAGAATCAAGTGAATTGATTATTTTAATCTAGAATGGCCCACCCCTCCTGCAACCAAATTGTTATAACAGAAACCAGTTGCATCAGATCTTCAATACAACTAGCAGAGATCAGAGACAGTTCAATTAAGAGTGTGTATATAATGCGCAAAGTGGTTTAGGGCCACAACCTTGGGAATCACTGGAAGAAAGAGTGGCTTTCAACTCCTTTCTTTAACATATGTGTAGAATTTGCCCCTGTACCCTGGCAGCATCACCAAACAGAAAGGTGTTTGATGTTTGTTTCAACTTAATTTCACATGCATACAAACAGAAATTCAGGAGGATGTCATTCATAAATGAGTGAGGTCAGGGTGATTGGCTGCTGAGCCCCTCGGGTCTATGATTATGACCCGGTCTCATGGTGGATCAAACCACAAGGCCTTAGAATGGAAGAGGAATGCCCTTTTATTTGGGGAGCAGAATTCAGTTCAGTTCAGTTCAGTTCAGTCGCTCAGTCGTGTCCAACTCTTTGCGACCCCATGAATTGCAGCACGCCAGGCCTCCCTGTCCATCACCAATTCCCGGAATTCACTCAGACTCACGTCCATTGAGTCAGTGATGCCATCCAGCCATCTCATCCTCTGTTGTCCCCTTCTCCTGCCCTCAATCCCTCCCAGCATCAGAGTCTTTTCCAATGAGTCAACACTTTGCATGAGGTGGCCAAAGTACTGGATGAGTGAGATCATGGTGATTGGCTGCTGAGCCCCTCTGGTCTATGATTATGACTCGGCCTCATGGTGGATCAATTCACAAGGCCTTAGAATTGAAGAGGAATCCCCTTTTATGTGGGGAGCAGAATTAGCTATGCTTAAATTAATTCAACAACCTTGAAAATCAACAGCTTGCTTTACTTTCTTTCCATATCATCCCATAATATAAAACACAGCTAAACAAATTTAGAGTCAGTGTAAACTTTTCGGAACTAGTCTGAACTTGTTTAAACTTGCTTAACTTTGTTTAAACATAGGACTCCTTGAGTGTGTGGAATGCTAGGAAAAGTAAAAATATTTTATGGATTTGATCTCTAGATTTGCAATGTCAGTCAGTCAGTTCAGTCGGTTCAGTCACTCAGTCATGTCCGACTCTTTGCGACCCCATGAATAGCAGCATGCCAGGCCTCCCTGTCCATCACTAACTCCCAGAGTCCACCCACACGCATGTCCCATCGAGTCAGTGATGCCATGCAACCATCTCATCCTCTGTCTTCCCCTTCTCCTCCTGCCCTTAATCTTTCCCAGCATCAGGGTCTTTTCAAATGAGTCAAATCTCCGCCTCAGGTGGCCAAAGTACTGGAGTTTCAGCTTCAACATCAGTCCTTCCAATGAATACCCAGGACTGATCTCCTTTAGGATGGACTGGTTGGATCTCCTTGCAGTCCAAGGGACTCTCAAGAATCTTCTCCAACACCACAGTTCAAAAGCATCAATTCTTTGGCATTCAGCTTTCTTTATAGTCCAACTCTCACATACATACATGACCACTGGAAAAACCATAGCCTCAACTAGATGGACCTTTGTTGGAAAAGTAATGTCTCTGCTTTAATATGCTGTCTAGGTTGGTCATAACTTTCCTTCCAAGGAATAAATGTCTTTAATTTCATGGCTGCAATCACCATCTGCAGTGATTTTGGAGCACAGAAAAATAAGGTCTGCCACTGTTTCCCCATCTATTTGCCATGAAGTGACAGGACCAGATGCCATGATCTTCGTTTTCTGAATGTTGAGCTTTAAGCCAACTTTTTCACTCTCCTCTTTCACTTTCATCAAGAGGCTCTTTATTTCTTCTTCACTTTCTTCCATAAGGGTGGTGTAATCTGCATATCTAAGATTATTGATATGTCTCCTGGCAATCTTGAATCCAGTTTGTACTTCTTCCAGCCCAGCATTTCTCATGATGTACTCTACATGTAAGTTAAATAAGCAGGGTGACAATATACAGTAAACTGAAGTCAGTAAACTCTAAACATTCTTAACATTAATTTAGAATAATTAGGCAGAAGTGAAATATCCAGAATACAGAAATGTTCACATTTTTCAAGCACATATACATAATGTGTTATATAATTAATAGATTATTTTTTGGACCATAAAGAAGGCTGAATGCCAAGGAATTGATGCTTTCCAGTTACGGTGCTGGAGAAGACTCTTGAGAATCCCTTGGACTGCAAGATCAAACCAGTCCTAAAGGAAATCAACCTTGAATATTCATTGAAAGGACTGTTGCTGAAGCTGACACTCAAGTACTTTGCCCACCTGATGCAAAGAGCTGACTCATTGAAAAAGACCCTGATGCTGGAAAAGATTGAAGGCAAAAGGAGAAGGGGTGGCAGATGGTGAGATGATTAGATGGCATCACCAACTCAGTGGACATGAATTTGAGCCAACTCCAGGAGATAGTGAAAGACAGAGGAGCCTGGCAAGCTGCAATCCATGGGGTCACAGAGTCGTACACAACTCAGCAACTGAAGGCAAAAATAACATATAATTAAACTATTTCTAGTGGGAAGCTGTGAAATACTGTAGTTGTAATATTAATGAAAATTCTGTATTTTTTAAATTAATAATATGCCAGTGACTGATGTTCTAGTGGCTTCAGAATATGTGAAAACAATTAATTTCCTTTAGATACTTTTTGTAGAGAATGCTGGCCTGTCTTTATTAGTAATTTGCCTAAGGGGTAATTATTTTCTACAGATGGTACAGAAATTTCTAACGAGCAGACCCTCTTCAAGTGATCACAGACTTCAAATTAGTAAAAAATAGACTTTAGTAAAGTAGTTATTCCATCGCCAGGATGATTTGTTTCTGGAGGAAAAGAGTTCAGATTCCATCATGGCAATTACTCATGTAATTACTCTCCAAACTTATGAAAAATGAGTTTGAAAAATGAAGATGCCTGTAAAACCAACCAACTTATTTCTGCCACCGTTGAGGGAGTTCACCCTACAGTTTCCAGGGCCAAGCCCTTCCATGTCCCAAGCAGGTTCTTCTCCAGCACTTTTGAAATTTCTCATTTACCGTCAAAACCATTCTTTTCTCTTCATCCAATTTCCCACTAGTTCAATCTCCCATCCTTCCTGGGGACCACCCCACCTCCTCTGTTTTATACCCACTGTGGATATTTCCCTAAACACAATTCTGATCTTATTTCTCTACTCTGAAATCAACAGTGGTTACCATTGCCTGAGGCATAAACTTCAAATTTATGAGCAGTAAGTGAATGCAGGTTGAGTAAGATAGTTAGTTACCCAGTTGTGTTAGTGAAATGCATGAAAATTGCCCTTGTTTCAGTGATTTTGCTAGATGTAAGTATTCTCATCTCTTAAAATGGGATGCCAGCATCACCTGCATTTCACAATAATTGGGAACATTAATTAAAAATATGGAAGTGAAAGTACTCTGAAAAGTGTAACACTCTAAGCACACTGGGGTCGTCATTGTCTGTATTTCCATAAGCCTCTTGGCTTCTTTCCTCACTGGCAGTAGCAGGTTTCTTGGGTCCTCAAATACAATATGAGGAGACAGGCTTCCTTCCTGGTCCTTAATTTCTGTTCTGCCACAGAGGTAAATAAGCTAAAGTCAGACCCACTTAGCCCCTTGCTGTGAAAACCATTACTACTCTTTTGCATAATTATTGCGCTTACAGATTTTGTAATTCTTACTTTGCATTTGACATTTTACTTGGTACTCTGTATCCAATTGTTGTGTAAATCAATTCAATTTAATCTCACCACCAGCCTCTTGAAACAATGATTTCCAAACACCAGGCTTCAAGGTCTCTCTCACTTCCTCCTTTCTCTGACTCTTCACTTGGTATTTCCAACATTCATATGGTCTCTTTGGAGATCACCACATAAAAGGAAGGATGCAAAAAGGCCATCAGAAACATTCCAGGATGCTTGTAAACCTAATTTTCTGGGTCCTTACTAAGAGTCACATTTATAAAATGTGCACTAACAAAATCTCAGTTACCTATTATAGTGCATTAAACTTAATCCTCTGCGGACTTTTCTATTAGACCGAACTCCAATTTGATTAGGCAAAAGAGATCCTGAGACATTAAAGCTGTTTAAAATGGATGGACACTCACATATACACACACAAAACTGAGCTGTTTGAAAGCCTTGCAAAGCATTGTCAAGGTCTGAATTTCGTAGTTTTGACCTTCTGCATTTATGTGGTTCTCATCTGGCATAAAATTTGGTTGTATTTTATTTTTCCTCACCCAAGAAGAAAAGATGGGAGGGAGAGAGGAAGGAAGACAAAGTGAGAGAAGAAATAAGGAAGGAATGAAAATGACCAATGAGTAAATAACAGAATTTTTTAAAAATTCAAGAGTGAAGGGACTTCCCTGGTGTTCCAATGGTTAAGACTCCACACTTCTGATGCAGAGGACACAGGTTTGATCCCTAGCTGGGGAACTAAGATCACACAAGCCTCCTGAGCTATGTGGAAAAAAAAAAAAAAAGTAGAGTGAGATGAGAGCAAAGGAAATATCTCTTTCAAGGGTTAAATTTCATGCATCACCTTAGAAAGGAAAAGATAAGCCGTCATTCATTTTCTGAGTTCACTCCAATTCTGATTTTCAGTGCTATTAATGAGAAAGAGGTCCCCTCTCTCTGCAGCCGAGAAATATAATAAAATAATACTGTTAACATACATATTTGTGAATTAGCATGAGCCAACTCTTCTTTTGCATTAAAGCTTGGAGTAGTTCACTAAGTTTAAAATTTATTGAAAGGCAAACACTTAACCTATGCTCCCTTCCGTTCCCCATGTAGAGTTATTTAGTAATTAGGCTAGAAGGATCAACATAATATATGTCTCGGTTCCCTAATGTTCACTTTCTCTGGTTGCTGCCGGCAGTTTCCATTGCATTACAAAGTAATGACAAGATATGAGTTGTGTTCAAAGTCTTGACAGAGGACATGAAGTTTCAAAGGAAGGAAAGCCTTAGGACCATCTTTACTACTTCAAAAGGACCTAAGAAGGTGCATTTAAAAATACCTATTAATTTGTTTGGTCTTTGCATTTGAATGATACATTTAAAGAAAGATGCAGTGGTAAACAATTATCATTAAGATAAATTATACTACTTCCCTAAAAAAAGAGTATTGAAACTTTTTCTGGATTATTGCTTACCTGAATGATACCATGAACAAAGAACCTGAAATCAACAAACAAAGGGAGAAAAGTGAAAACCTAATGAATTGCATTATAAAATATAATCTACATCGCAACAGGAATGCATTCATTTAGGAGAAAATTAGCAAGGTTCTGTTAACACAATAATGAAGAGTTTCAAAGGTTTGCCATATCAAAAGAGAGCCCTAATTGTGTTCATTAATTCCCAGTCCAACATTACTATGGGAAAACTAAATGTGAACAAAGCAATAAAATGCCTCATATTCTCAGAAACCTGCACAAATGCTTGGCATCCGTTAGATTTACTTCAGAATGTCCCATCTTAATTACTGTGGCAGTATAACAAAAGCAACAGTCTCTAAAGATGAGGATAGGCATTGATTTGAAATATGATTTTCCAGAGTGGTATGGGGAAAGATGCGGGGAATATATGGGACCTTAAATGTTAAGGTAGAATCACTGAAGGAAAACAAAAACAAGTAGTGTAAATGAGGCCATATACCAAATAATATGTGTAGATTTTAATACTCAATTGAAATACCTAAGAATACTATTGTATTTTTGCTCCCTAAATAGGAGCTAGAATCTAGGCTCTCAGAGAATAGCTGAATTTATGCAATTCAGTAGGAAAATAATATCAGTCAAATTGGTCAAGACGTGTGGATGAAATGTCCAGATGAGTGGAGTTTTTCCCTTCTCAAACTGGTTGTCTGGGTAATAGTAGATGCAATATTGATGTCTATGTTCTGGGGGAAATCTGTTTCTCTGTTGCAATTTTTCATTTTTAATAATATTAGTCTGAATTTCTTCAGTGCCTTTTATTCCATTAGCTCAAAGCACTTTTCAAACCACTAATGAATTACACTTCCTGACATTCCAGCAAGGCAGAAAGCATCCCATCCATTTTCAAAGCAAAATGCTTCATTTCTAGCAGCATCAACCATTAGAGAGTAGACACAATTTTTAAAAAAAAAATATTTTTTTTTATCATTTTCTCACTTCCCATTTTCTCTTCTGATTCATCTGAGGCATTAAAAAATATGAGATCACCCCAAAAGGGAGAGGTCAGGCCCTTAATTCTCATGAATGTTGTCTGTCCCTAAAAAGTGTACTGAAAGTTTAAAGTATCTTAGAGTATTCACAGAAAACGGACCCACTCAAGTTTCTAGAACCTTCCACAGGAGGACAAAGAACAGAAGAGGGATGCCCTCAAACCCAGTGCCTTCTAACTAGGCATCTCCAAGATCCTTTCACTGTTCATCATCAAGAACCATAAAGCACTGAAAAGAATAGTTTGGGTGACAAAAGTTATTTCCCAAAACCGAATGACCCATTGACAACATCATCCATTATACCACACAAGAGAAGGAAATGGACAAAGGGAACAAGGTTAATTTCAGGTCCATTTAAATTCTGAGTTACTTCTGTATGGAAATCTATCCAGAGTGAGTCCTTTTGGGTTTCTAAGCAAACAATTGAGATGGTGAGAGCAACCGAATGAATCCATTTGCCCCCAGTTTAAACAACAGAATGTGGTAATTTCTACCATTACTATTTCTGAAATTTTTATTTTTAAAACTTTTCACCAAGGTTGAAGGGTGACTTTCTTTTCTCTGTTGTATGTCTACCATATTGACCATATTAAAATATAAAAAATAACTATGATATTGGCGCCTGTGACTTATCTCCCACAAGTACTGCATTAAGATACTTGTTTCATCACTGGAAAAAGCAGACACTTGGTTCCTTTTAAAGCACCGAGGCCTTACGTTTTTGCAAAAGGAGTTGGAAGAGGTCAAGACATTTCTGAGTTGCACAAGGTGGAACAGAAGGGAAGAACACAAGGGCGTGGGGAGCGGGGGAATGGAACAACTTACTAGAGTCTTCTGAGTCAGAACTTCTGATAAAATCTCTAATCATCAGATATATCCATAGTGAGCATTCTGAAAGCAATTTAAATCCTATAAAAATGTTACCATAATATAATGGGGAAAAAACACCAACAGGGTACTATCGCTGCCTCCAGTTTGCAGAGATAAGCAAAGACAGACTGAACAGAGTTGTCTGGATATGTAGAGCATTTTGCAAAACACACACCAAGAAGTTCAGTGAGGTGGGAAGCACATTTCCTGAACTTCCACATAAGCCCGTAGTTACTCTCCATTGACACCAGGTGGCCTTCCGCAGCCAAGTGTTCACTTAGTTTATTCCCCATGTTTAAGAAAAAAAACAAAAAAGGACAGGATGCTGCAATAAATACTAAATATAAGTGTGTTGTAAGCATTTCTAGATAAGCGTATCATCCACATTTAAATCTATAGGAAAGCAAAGACTGCATGTAAAGTTTTGTTTTTTTCATAGAGTTCAGTGTTTTAGTTTATTGATGTAATTCTATTACATCACGATAGTCATAACAGTTTCCTTTGGAAATAAAAAACTGGATATTACTCTTTCTATCTGGCTAATGTAGACCAATGAGACATGTAGAGATCAAGTTCAGGGCTAGAAGTAGTCAGGAAAAGGAAAAAAAAAGAGAATTTGAGGGAATAAAAATCACTTGAACCTTGGAAATCTTAACTTTAAATATGGGTTAAAATAAAATAATAAAGTCATCAATATTTTCCATCTTCTTTTTGAAATCACCATTCAAAGAAAGTTCAGAGTCAGGCGTCAAGCCTGAAGATCCTGGAACAAAATAGGCTTTATACTTTTCATTTTTATATGTCTATGCTCTCCTTTGCCTTTTGCTTTACATGTTATGAACTCTGGGCTACATGCCCTTGTGACACTTTGCTTAAGATAGGTGAGCACAAAGAACTGAGATATTTCTCCTGCTGAATAGGAGAAAAATTGGAGCTTATTAAGACAGAGGGGCCAGATGGATTATCTTGAAAAGTTTCCATTCATGGTACTGAGGAAGTAAAACACATCTTCAGATAACCCACGTGGTACACACTTCTTGATAAAGGGCATGCATTAGATTTCACTGGTATGTACACTTTCCATGGCTGTATCAAGTACTTAAAATTATGTTGCAAGAAAACAAAACAAAACAAAAAAAAAAACACAAATGAACAGGAACTTTCCGGCCATCCAGTGGTTAAGACTCTGTGCTTCCAATGCAGGGAACACGTATTTTATTCCCTGCTCAGGGAATTAAGATCCCGCATGCTGTGCAGTGGGCTTCCCTGGTGACTCAGACGGTAAAGAACCTGCCTGAAATGCAGAAGACCCAGGTTCAATCCCAGGGTCAGGAAGATCTGCTGGAGAAGGAAATGGCAACCCTCTCCAGTATTCTTGCCTGGAGAAACTCATGGACCGAGGAGCAGGGTGGGCTACAGTCCACGGGGTCACAAAGAGTCAGACAGGACTGAGTGACTGACACTTTGACTTTCACTTCATACTGCGCATTGCGGCTAAAAAAAAAGATGTTGCTACCAACTTTCTGTCATTGACAACCATTACTGCTTTTAGTTTGAGTGATGTGTATTACTTTAAAGATGGATGAATTGCCAGAAGGAAAAGAAAAAAACTTGGAGGCAATTAAAGTGGTGCTCAGTATGTAAATTTTTCATCTTTCCCAAAGTTGACCTTTGGTGTGCAAAGATCTTCCTTCCTGTGTTCATCTGCTTAACCTATTGTCAAAAATGCCTTAGTCGCCTCCCCTTCTGAGTGCAGAAAACATTGTATTTCCTGTATCTCTACCTTGCTAAGACCTAGCGCAGGATTTTGAATGAGTTCCGGATGAGAGAATATGGGTAAAAGAGCCAATTCAGTGCATCCAATGAATTTGATGTTTTTTTTTACATTAAAGCAAGAAAAAAATTTTTTTTTCCTTCTGGATATTTGACACAGGTGAGGATAGGATTTCATCAACTGACAGAGACAGAAGTCATCCCCCACCAGGGGCTATGGGTTCCAGCCTGGCGTCAGAGAACTGTGGCCAAATATAGGGTTTGTTGTGGTTATACAGTGTGTAAAGTGCATGTAGGACCAAGAAGAAACTAATAAAATTGGAAAAGCCAACCCAGAAGTCACGGGTATAAGTGAAGAAGATTCTAGGGTTCTAACAGTACACAGATATAGATACATATATACAAATATATATATGATACGGTTATATCTCTCTAGGATGTATATCTTTCTATACATGCAGGAGAGAGATGTTTCTACATATTTAGGAGGTATAGATGTACACGCATGTGTGCTCATGTAGTGTCCCACTCCTTGTGACCCTGTGGACTGTAGCCCACCAGGCTCCTCTGTCTATGGGATTCTCTAGGCAAGAATACTGGAGTGGGCTGCCATGGCCTCCTCCAGGGGTTCTTCCTGATCCAAGGGTTGAGCCAGCGTGTTTCACATCTTGTGCGCTGGCAGGTGGGTTCGTTACCACTAGGGCCACCTGGGAAGCCTTTACCTTTGAGTAAGTAACCTCAGTGCCTGAAGGTAAGGGTCTCACCTTGACAATGATGCATTCCTCCTGTGTTTCTGCCCCACCTGGAGAACCACCTGAGAAGGTAGTAGAATGAAAGGAAAACCCATAGAAGAGGGAGACAGGGCAAAACAAGGTGCTCTCCTTCATTTTCCTTATTCTCCATGGCAGAAAAGAGTGCATTTCCCCTGAAATCACAAAACAGAAGAGAGGAGAGGGGTGGTAAAGCCTAAGAGAGATTACTTTCGTGAGAAACAAACAAAAAAAGACATTTCCCTGATTTTGGGGGGGTGGGGGTGGGAGGACGCAGTGCTGGATTTTAAAGGGCTTCAGCTCAGTTTCTCTTTAACATAGGCCTTGGCCTCTAGCGCAAAGGCAGAAAGTCGGTGTACACTTGGATGTTTTATTTAGGAACCATGAACCTGAATTTGAATTCCAGCTCTACCTCCTACAAATTTTATAATCCTGGACAACTTGCCTTTCATAACTGTATCTTTTTGCAAAATAAGGATAATAGTTTACAAAGTTTAGGTTTAGAGTTAAATTTGGAGTTGTGTTGAGAATTTATATAATATAATATGGTGATTAAATCAGATTTTTACCTGTCAAGGGTTTTGTACCATGCAGAGACCCTAGGTGTTAGATAAATAATGGCTTTTCTTTTCTTATAATCCAAGATGCAGGAGGGTTCCATCTATTCTTTCCCAGATTTGGGGCAACATTAGCTTATAAGGTCACAGCATATTATATGTAGAATCTAAAACAATGATGCGTGAGTGTGTGTACTCTGTGTCACAGTCAAGTCTGACTCTTTTTGACCCTATGAACTGTAGCCTGCTGGCTCCTCCATGCATGGAATTTTCCAGGCACAAATACTGGAGTGGGTTGTCATTTCCACTGCAGGGGATCTTCCTGACCCAGGGATCAAACCCATGTCTCTTTCATTTCCTGCATTGGCAAGTGGATTCTTTACCACTGTGCCATTTAGGAAGCCCCCTGAAAAATGATCTTATTCACAAAACAGACTCACAGACAAAAAAAAAAACAACAAAAAACCCTTATGGTTACCAAAGGGGGAAGGGTGGGAGAGAGATAATCTGGGAATTTGAATTAAGAGATACACATTCAGTTCAGTTCAGTTCAGTTCAGTAGCTCAGTCATGTCCAACTCCTTGCGACCCAATGAATCACAGCACACCAGGCCTCCCTGTCCATCACCAACTCCCAGAGTTCACTCAGACTCATGGCCATTGAGTCACTGGTGCCATACAGCCAACTCATCCTCTGTCGTCCCCTTCTTCTTCTGCCCTCAATCCCTCCCAGCATCAGAGTCTTTTCCAATGAGTCAACTCTTCACATTAGGTGGCCAAAGTACTGGAGTTTCAGCTTTAGCATCATTCCTTCCAATGAACACCCAGGATTGATCTCCTTTAGAATGGACTGGTTGGATCTCTTTGCAGTCCAAGGGACTCTCAAGAGTCTTCTCCAACACCACAGTTCAAAACCATCAATTCTTCCATGCTCAGCTTTCTTCACAGTTCAATTCTCACATTCATACATGACCACTGGAAAAACCATAGCCTTGACTAGATGGACCTTAGTCGGCAAAGTAATCTCTCTGCTTTTCAGTATGCTAACTAGGTTAGTCATAACTTTTCTTCCAAGGAGTAAGTGTCTTTTAATTTCAAGGCTGCAGTCACCATCTGCAGTGATTTTGGATCCCAGAAAAATAAAGTCTGACACTGTTTCCACTGTTTCCCCATCTATTTCCCATGAAGTGATGGGACCAGATGCCATGATCTTCGTTTTCTGAATGTTGAGCTTTAAGCCACCTTTTTCACTCTCCTCTTGCACTTTCGTTAAGAGGCTTTTTAGTTCCTCTTCACTTTCTGCCATAAGGGTGGTTCCATCTGCATATCTGAGGTTATTGATATTTCTCCCGGCAATCCTGATTCCGCCTTGTGCTTCCTCCAGCCTAGCGTTTATGATGTACCCTGCATATAAGTTAAATAAGCAGGGTGACAATATACAGCCTCGATTGACTTACTCCCTTTCCTATTTGGAACCAGTCTGTTGTTCCATGTCCAGTTCTAACTGTTGCTTCCTGACTTGCATATAGGTTTCTCAAGAAGCAGGTCAGGTGGTCTGGTATTCCCATCTCTTTCAGAATTTTCCACATTTTATTGTGATCCACACAGTCAAAGGCTTTGGCATAGTCAAGAAAGAAGAAATAGATGTTTTTCTGGAACTCTCTTACTTTTTTGATGATCCAGCAGATGTTGGCAATTTGATCTCTGGTTCCTCTGCCTTTTCTAAAACCAGCTTGAACATCTGGAAGTTCATGGTTGATGTATTGCTGAAGCCTGGCTTGGAGAATTTTGAGCATTACTTTACTAGCGTGTGAGATGAGTGCAATTGTGTGGTAGTTTGGGCATTCTTTGGCATTGCCTTTCTTTGGGATTGAAATGAAAACTGACCTTTTCCAGTCCTGTGGCCACTGCTGAGTTTTCCAAATTTGCTGGCATATTGAGTGCAGCACTTTCACAGCATCATCTTTCAGGATTTGAAATAGCTCAACTGGAATTCCATCGCCTCCACTAGCTTTGTTCGTAGTGATGCTTTCTAAGGCCCACTTGACTTCACATTCCAGGATATCTGGCTCTAGGTGAGTGATCACACCATCGTGATTATCTGGGTCTGAATCTCTTTTTTGTACAGTTCTTCTGTGTATTCTTGCCACCTCTTCTTAATATCTTCTGCTTCTGTTAGGTCCATACCATTTCTGTCCTTTATCGAGCCCATCTTTGCATGAAATGTTCCCTTGGTATCTCTAATTTTCTTGAAGAGATCTCTAGTGTTTCCCATTCTGTTGTTTTCCTCTATTTCTTTGCACTGATCGCTGAGGAAGGCTTTCTTACGTCTTCTTGCTATTCTTTGGAACTCTGCATTCAGATGCTTATATCTTTCCTTTCCTCCTTTGCTTTTCGCTTCTCTTCTTTTCACAGCTATTTGTAAGGACCTCTCCAGACAGCCATTTTGCTTTTTCGCATTTCTTTCCTATGAGATGTTCTTGATCCCTGTTTCCTGTACAATGTCATGAACCTCTGTCCATAGTTCATCAGGCACTCTATCAGATCTAGTCCCTTAAATCTATTTTTCACTTCCACTGTATAATCATAAGGGATTTGATTTAGGTCATACCTGAACGGTCTAGTGGTTTTCCCGACTTTCTTCAATTTGAGTCTGAATTTGGTAATAAGGAGTTCATGATCTGAGCCACAGTTAGCTCCCAGTCTTGTTTTTGCTGACTGTATAGAGCTTCTCCATCTTTGGCTACAAAAAATATAATTAATCTGATTTGGGGGTTGACCAGCTGGTGATGTCCATGTATAGAGTCTTCTCTTGTGTTGTTGGAAGAGGGTGTTTGCTATGACCAGAGCATTTTCTTGGCAAAACTCTATTATCCTTTGCCTGCTTCATTCCGCATTCCAAGGCCAAATTTCCCTGTTACCCAAAGTGTTTCTTGACTTCCTACTTTTGCATTCCAGTCCCCTATAATGAAAAGGATATCTTTTTTGGGTGTTAGTTCTAAAAGGTCTTGTAGATCTTCATAGAACTGTTCAACTTCTGCTTCTTGAGTGTTACTGGTTGGGGCATAGACTTGGATTACTGTGATATTGAATGGTTTGCCTTGGAAACGAACAGAGATCATTCTGTCGTTTTTGAGATTGCATCCAAGTACTGCATTTCAGAATCTTTGTTGACCATGATGGCTACTCCATTTCTTCTAAGGGATTCCTGCCCACAGTAGTAGATATAGTGGTCATCTGAGTTAAATTCACCCATTCCTGTCCATTTTAGTTTGCTGATTCCTAGAATGTCAATGTTCACTCTTGCCATCTCCTGTTTGACCACTTCCAATCTGCCTTGATTCATGGACCTGACATTCCAGATTCCTATGCAATATTGCTCTTTATAGCATCGGACCTTGCTTCTATCACCAGTCATATCCACAACTGGGTGTTGTTTTTGCTTTGGCTCCATCCCTTCATTCTTTCTGGAGTTATTTCTCCACTGATCTCCAGTAGCATATTGGGCACCTACCAACCTGGGGAGTTCCTCTTTCAGTATCCTATCATTTTCCTTTTCATACTGTTCATGGGGTTCTCAAGGCAAGAATACTGAAGTGGCTTACCTTTCCCTTCTCCAGTGGACCACATTCCGTCAGACCTCTCCACCATGACCCGCCCGTCTTGGGTGGCCCCACACGGCATGGCTTAGTTTCATTGAGTTAGACCAGGCTGTGATCCGTGTGATTAGATTGACTATTTGAGATACACATTACTATATATAAAATAGATAAACAACAAGGACCTACAGTATAGCACAGGGAACTATATCCAATATCTTGTAATAACCTATAATGGAAAAGAATCTGAAAAAAATATACATATATGAATCATTTTTCTGAACACCTGAAACACTGTAAATCAACTATGCTTCAATTGAAAAAAAAAAGACCACAGCATCTAATTTCAGAAATGACTTCTTTAGTCCAGGTAGTATCTCATAAAAATAAAAGAATATTATCTGGTTTGCAGAGCATCAAAATAACATTTTTCCATTTCTTCAAGGAGAGTTCATTTTGCAAAGAGCCTCACAGACAAGCTCCCTTCCTATGCAGCCCCTCCTGTCTCCTCGTGATCATCCTTCCTTCCTTTCTTCTCTCCATCTTTCCTGTCTTCTTTCCTTCACTCTCTTCCCTTTCTATCTCTTTGTGCACAAGTTCCTTTATTCCCTCCCTAATTCTCCACCCTACATTTGCTCCAGACTCTCTCACATCCAAATGAAACAAAACCCAGCTCTCTTCCAGATTTTGTAACTGAAGCAACATATGAGCAAATCTATGTGCATGACTTTCTCACTTTGGGGTGGAAATCCTGAGTCACAGGCTACATGTATCTTCAGCTTTCCTAGGTGATGCCAAGTTGGTTTTCAATGTTGTTAACAGTTGTACTCCTACCAGCAGCATGAGTTCCTGTTTCTCTTGGTTTGGGCCAAACAAGATAGTATTGTTCAGTTTGTTAGTTTGTGCCAATCTGGTGGGCATAATGACATCCTATAGTTTAATTTGCATTGCCTTGATGACTCAGGGATATGAACTCCTTCTCAAATACTACTGACTACTGGATTTTTCTCTTTCCCAAAATGCTTTCTCAAACTTTTTGGCCATTTTTTCTACAATGTGGCAGAAGTTCTGTTTTTATTCTTGACACAAGCCCTTTGGTAGTTACAGGTGTAGTCAAAATTCTTTTTTTTTTTTTAGTTGAAGGATAATTGCTTTACAGAATTTTGTTGTTTTCTGTCAAACCTCAACAGGAAGCAGCCATAGGTATACATATATCCCCTTCCTTTTGAACTTCCCTCCCCTATCCCTCTCCATCCCAACCCTCTAGGTTGATACAGAGCCCCTATTTGAGTTTCCTGAGCCATATACCAGATTCCCATTGGCTATCTATTTTACATATGGCAATGTAAGTTTCCCTGTTACTCTCTCCATACATCTCACCCTCTCCTCCCCTCTCCCCATGTCAATAAGTCTATTCTCTATGTCTCTTTCTCCATTGCTGCCCTGTAAGTAATTCTTCAGAACCATTTTTCTAGATTCTGAATGTATGCATTAGAATATGATGTTTTTCTTTATCTTATGATGTTTATCTTTCTGACGTGCTTAACTCTGTATAATAGGTTCTGGGTTCATCCACCTCATGATAGAACTGACTCAAAGCTGTTCCTTTTTATGGCTGAGTAATATTCCATTGTGTATATGTACCACAACTTCTTTATCCATTCATCTGTTGATGGACATCTACGGTTGCTTCCATGATCCAGCTATTGTAAATAGTGCTGCAATGAACAATGGGATGCATGTGTCTTTTTATTTTATTTATTTTTTAAAAAATATGGAACGCTTCGTGAATTTGCATGTCATCCTTGTGCAGGGGCCATGCTAATCTTCTCTGTATTGTTCCAATTTTAGTATATGTGCTGCTGAAGCGAGCACGCATGAGTCTTTTTAAATTTTGGTTTCCTCAAGGTATATGCCTATGAGTGAGATTGCTATGTCATATGATGGTTTTATTCCTATTTTTTTAAGGACTCTCCATACTGTCTTCCATAGTGGCTGTATCAATTTACATTCCCACCAACAGTGCAAGAGCATTCCCTTTTCTCCACACCCTCTCCAGCACTTATTGTTTGTAGACTTTTTGATGATGGTCAGACTGACTGGTGTGAGGTGATATCTCATTGTAGTTTTGATCTGCATTTCTCTAATAATGAGTGACGTTGAGCATCTTTTCATGTGTTTGTTAGTCATCTGTATGTCTTCTTTGGAGAAATGTCTGTTTAGATCTTTTTCCCACTTTTTGGTTGGGTTGTTTGTTTTTCTGGTATTGAGTTGTATGAGCTGCTTGTATATTTTGGAAGTTAATCCTTTGTCAGTTGTTTCATTTGCTATTATTTTCTCCCATTCTGAGGGCTGTCTTTTCACCTTGCTTATAGTTTCCTTTGCTATGCAAAAGCTTTTAGGTTTAATCAGGTCCCACTTATTTACTTTTGTTTTTATTTCCATTACTTAAGGAGGTGGGTAATAGAGGATCTTACTTTATGTCATCGAGTGTTCTGCCTGTTTTCCTCTAAGAGTTTTATAGTTTCTGGTCTTACATTTAGGTCTTTAATCCATTTTGAATTTATCTTTGTGTATGGTGTTCTAATTTCATTCTTTTACATGTAGCTGTCCAGTTTTCCCAGCACCATTTACTGAAGAGGCTCTCTTTGCTCCATTGTATATTCTTGCCTCCTTTGTCAAAAATAAGTTACCCATAGGTGCATTGGTTTATTTCTGGACTTTCTATCTTGTTCCATTGATCTATATTTCTGTTTTTGGGCAAATACCTTACTGTCTTGATGACTGTAGCTTTGTAGTATAATCTGAAGTCAGGAAGGTTGATTCCTCCAGCTTTCTTCACAAGACTTCTTTCACAAGACTGCTTTGACTATTCGGGGTCTTTTGTGTTTCCATATGAATTGTGAAATTTTTTGTTCTAGCTCTGTGAAAAATGTCATTGGTAATTTGAAAGGGATTGCATTGAATCTGTAGATTGCATTTGGTAGTATAGTCATTTTCACAATATGGATTCTTCCTACCCAGGAACATGGAGTATCTCTCCATCTCTTTATATTGTCTTTGATTTCTTTCATTAGTGTCTTATAATTTTCTGTGTACAGTTCTTTTGTCTCCTTAGGTAAGTTTATTCCTAGATATTTAAATCTTTTGTTGCAGTGGTGAATGGGATTGATTCCTTAATTTCTCTTCCTGATTTTTCATTGTTAGTATATAGAAATGCAAGTGATTTCTGTGTTTTAATTTTGTATCCTGTAACTTTGCTAAATTCACTTATTAGCTCTGTAATTTTCTGATACTATCTTTTGGAGAAGGCAAAGTCACTCCAGTACTCTTGCCTGGAAAATCCCATGGACAGAAGAGCCTGGTGGGCTGCAGTCCATGGGGTCGCTAAGAGTTGGGACGACTGAGCAACTTCACTTTCGCTTTTCACTTTCATGCATTGGAGAAGGAAATGGCAACCCACTCCAGTGTCCTTGCCTGGAGAATCCCAGGGATGGCGGAGCCTGGTGGGCTGCCATCTATGGGGTCTCACAGAGTCAGATACGACTGAAGCAACTTAGCAGCAGCAGCAATCATAAATGGGTGCTGAATTTTGTTAAAGGCTTTTTCTGCATCTATTGAGATGATCATATGGTTTTTATCCTTCAATTTGTTGATATGGTGTATCACATTGATTGATTTGAGTATACTGAAGAATCCTTGCACCCCTGGAATAAACCAAACTTGATCATGGTGTATGAGCTTTTTGATGTGTTGCTGCATTCTGTTTGCTAAAATTTGGTTAAGGATTTTTGCATCTATGTTCATCATTGATATTGGCGTGTAGTTTTCTTTTTTGTGTGTTATCTTAGTCTGATTTTGGTATCAGGGTGATGGTGGCCTCGCAGAATGAGTTTGGCATTGTTCCTTCCTCTGCAATTTTTAAAGAGTTTTAGAAGGACAGGCATTAGCTCTTCTCTTAATGTTTGATAGAATGCTCCAGTGATGCCATCTGTTTCTGAGCTTTTGTTTTTTTGGGACATTTTTTATCACAGCTTCGATTTCAGTGCTTGTATTTGGGTTGTTCATAATTTATATTTCTTCCTGGTTCAGTCTTGGAAGATTGATCTTTTATAAGAATCTGTCCATTTCTTCCAGGTTATCCATTTTATTGCAATATAGTTGTTCATAATAATTTCTTATAACCCTTTGAATTTCTGCATTATCTGTTGTAACCTCTCCTTTTTCACTTATAATTTTGTTGATTTCATTCTTCTCTCCTTTTTTCTTGATAACTCTGGCCAAAGACTTGTCAATTTTATCTTCTCAAAGAACCAGCTTTTAGTTTTATTAATCTTTACTGTGGTTTCTTCCATTTCTTTTTCATTTATTTCTGCTTGAATCTTTATGATTTCTTTCCTTCCACTAATTTTGGGGTTTCATTGCTCTTCTTTTACCAGTTGTTTTAGGTATAAAGTTAGGTTATCCCCTTGATGTTTTTCTTGTTTCTTGAGGTAGGATTATGTTGCTATAAACTTCCCTCTTAGAACTGCTTTTGCTGCATCCCATAGGTTTTGAGTTGTGTGTTCATTGTCATTTGTTTCAGAAATTTTTTGATTCCCCTTTTGATTTCTTCAGTAACCTGTCAGTTATTTAGAAATGTATTGTTTAAATTTCATTTGTTTGTGTTTCTTACAGTTTTTTTTTTCCTTGTAATTGATATCTAGTCTCATAGTACTGTGGTTGGAGAAGATGCTTCCTACAATTTAAATTTTCTTAAATTTACTGAGTCTTCATTTTTGACCCACAATGTAGTCTATCCTGGTGAATGTTCCATGTGCACTTGAGAAGATGTGTTCTTCTGCATTTGAATGGAATGTCTTGAAGATATCAATGATATCCATTTAATCTAATGTATCATTTAAGACTTGTGTTTACTTATTTTCTGTTTTGATGATCTGTCCATTGGTGTGAGTGGGGTGTAAAAGTCTCCTACTATTATTGTGTTACTGTCAATTTCTCCTTTTATGTCTGTTCGTGTTTGTCTTCTGTATTGAGGTGTGCCTATGATGGGTGCATAGATATTTACAATTGTTTTGTCTTCCTCTTGGATTGATCCCCTGATCATTGTGTAGTGTCCTTCCTTATCTCTTGTAATCTTCTTTATTTTAAGGTCTATTTTGTCTGAATGAGGATTGCTACTCCAGCTTTCTTTTGCTTCCTATTTGCATGGAATATATTTTTCCATCTTCTTACTTTCAATCTGTATGTGTCTTGAGGTCTGATGTGGGTTTCTTGTAGACAGCATATACATGGGTCTTATATTTGTATCCATTCAGGAAGTCTGTGTCTTTTGGTTGAAGCATTTAATCCATTTACGTTTAAAGTAGTTATTGATATGTATGTTCCTATTGCCATTTTCTTAATTGTTTGGAGTTGGTTTTGTAGATCTTTTTCCTTCTCTTGTATTTCTAGGCTATATAAGTCCCTTTAACATTTGTTGCAAAGCTGGCTTAGTGGTACTGAATTCTCTTAACTTTTGCTTGTCTGAAAAGTTTTAATTTATCCATCAGTTTTGAATGAAATCCTCATCAGGTATAGTAATCTTGGTTACAGACTTTTCCCTTTCAGTACTTGAAATATATCCTGCCATTCCCTTCTGGCCTGCAGAGTTTCTGCTGAATGATCAGCTGTTAAATGTATGGGGTTTCCCTTGTTTGTTACTTTTTGCTTTTCCCTTTCTGCTTTAATATTCTTTCTTTGTGTTTAATCTTTGTTAGTTTGATTAGTGTTAGGTAGGTAGAATAGGGAAAAGGAATCCAAAATGGCGGTGGCTAACAGACAAGGAAGGGAAAAGCCCGTGAAACTAGAACAAAAGAAGGTCCGAGGACCAGAGTGAAGACTTCAGGTAGAACAAACAGCACTCCTGGCTAAGCCCAATTTGCATAGGGCAGGCCCAGGTGGAGGCAGAAACATCTAAAAGGAGGAGCCAAATCGCTCTTTCTCTCTTCCTCTCCTGCACGCATGCGCTCTTTCTCTCTGTCTCCCTCTCTCTCCCCCCCCCCCACATGCTCCTCCACTCTCTTCCCTTCAAATCTTTGGGTTGGCATGCCCCCATGCTTTGAGGATGGATTCTCCTGCTATCTTCTAAATAAAATAGAGCTGTAACACTGATTTGCCTAAGAGCTATAACACGGTTTGTCCAAGACCCGAGAGCTGTGACGCGCCGAGGGCTTTAATGTCCATCGTTCCAAATCTTTGTTGTGATGAGACAAAGAACTGAGGAACATATACTCACGTGACAATTAGTATGTGGCTTGGCATGTTTCTCCTTAGGCTTATCCTGTATGGGACTCTTTGTGCCTTTTGGACTTGATTGACTATTTCCTTTTCCATGCTGGGATAATTTCCAACTATAATCTCTTCAAAAAGTTTCTCATACCCTTTCTTTTTCTCTTCTTCTTCAGGGACCTGTATAACTCAAATGTTTGTGCATTTGATATTGTTCCAGAGGTCTCTGAGACTATCCTCAGTTCTTTTCATTCTTTTTACTTTATTGTGTTCTTCAGAAGTTATTTCCACCATTTTATCTTCCAGCTCACTGATTGGTTCTTCTGCTTCAGATATTCTGCTATTGATTCCTTCCAGAGTATTTTTAATTTCAGTAATTGTCTTGTTTGTCTCTGAATGTTTATTCTTTAATTCTTCTAGTGCTTTGTTAATTGATTCTTGTATTTTCTCCATTTTGTTTTCAAGGTTTCTGATCATATTTACTATCCTTATTCTGAATTCTTTTTCAGATAGTTTGCCTATTTCTTCTTCATTTATTTGGTCTTCTGCATCTATAGTTTGTTCTTTCATTTGTGTAGCATTTCTCTACCTTTTCTTTCCCTTTTTTTTTTTTTTTGGACTTATTGTGTTTGAGGTCTCCTTTTCCAAGGCTTCAAGGTTGAATTCTTTCTTCCTTTTGGTTTCTGGGCTCCTGAGGTTGGTCCAGTGGTTTGTGTAAGCTTAGTATAGGGTGAGATTTGTGCTGAGTTTTTGTTTGTTTGTTCTTTGTTTTTCCTCTGATGGGCAAGGCTGAGTGAGGTGGTAATCCTGTCTACTGATGATTGGTTTTGTATTTTTGTTTTGTTTGTTGTTTAGATGAGGTGTCCTGCACAGGGTGCTACTGTATTTTGGGTGATGCTGGGTGCTGTGTTTGAGTGGTATCCTTTGTGTGAGTTCTCACTATCTGATACTCCCTAAGGTTAGTTCTCTGGTAGTCCAGGGTCTTGGAGTCAGTGCTCCACTCCAAAGGCTCATGTCTTGATCTCTGATCAGGAACGAAGATTCCACAAGTGGTTTGTTATGGCATTAAGTGAGATTAAAACAGATACTGAAAAACAAGAAACCAAAGTTGAACCCCAGACAAATGGCAGTTACAAAATCAGGTAAAAAATAATTTTAAAAATGGAATATACACATATACATATATGTGTATATTATATACATTAAAGATTAACTGCAAGGAGAAAAGAATAGAAGGAAAAGCAAACAAAGGAATAAATGTAGAAAACATAATAATAGGTTTAAAATAAATAAAGAGGGGAAAAAAAAAAAAGGAAAACTCCGAAGAACTGCAAAAGCCCAATGTAGAGGCAGAGGTTTATAACAACAATAAAAAGTGTGACTGAGGGAAAAAAAAGCTTCAAAAGCTTAATTAGATTTCATAGTGCCAATAAAACTGACAACTACAACAAAGGGGATAAAGAAAAAGAAAAAAGAAATCCAAAAGAATCTACAGAGCAAGTGAAAACATAATAAATGTTTTTCTTGAGTCACTGCTGTCAAAGTCCTTTCCCTCGCTGGGAGTCACAGTCCACCTCCCCTCCCTAGGATGCCCTCCAACACTGTTCTGATCTCAGGACCTGTTGTGGGGGCAGCTCAGATTCTAATCTGGTCCTACTCCTGTGTGTTCTTGCCTCCAGTGTCCACAGCTATCAGAACTAGTGTGTTTTCTTTTGTGACTTCTCAATGTCCTTTTATATATTCTATAGACACAGAGTCTGCCCAGTTGATCGGGTGGATTTAATCTGCAGCTTGTACAGCTGGTGGAAAGGTTTTGGGTCTTCCTTAGCTACACTGCTCCTGGGTTTCAATTGTGGTTTTATTTCCACCTCTGCATGTTGGTCGTCCACCGGGGTTTGCTCCTGAGGCTGCCCTGGAGGACTTGGATCTGCCCCAGTGAGGGCCAGGTGTGGAGGTGGTGCAGCTGCTTGGGTTGCAGGGGCTCTGGCAGTATCAGGTACTCAGGAGAGCTGGCAGCTAGGGCAGCAGGAAATATCGTGCTCTAGAAGGGTATGGCAACCAGTATTGGCCAGTACACTCTAGTATTCTTGCCTGGAGAACCCCCCTGGCAGGGAAGCCTGGCAGGCCACAGGCTACAGGGTCGGAAAGAGTTGGACACAATTGAAGTAACCTTGCGTGCATAGATGCAAGATATTTTTTTGCCTGTGGCAGCTCTGCCCCAGTGACAGTTGAGTGTGGTGCGGCTGCTTGGCTTGCGGTGGCGCAAAGTGTGCAGGGACGTGGAGTGCCTCTGCCCCAGGAGTTATGGCCCTATCTGAGTCTTTTTTCGAGCCTCTTGTAGCTGTGGATCAGAAGGCCTCTTTGGCCTTCTCTGTAGCTTTGCCTTTCAGGCACTTAGAGGGCTCCCTTGCCTGGGGTCTACTCTGTAGATCAGTGAGTCAGGCACTTACAGGGGCACCCTGAGTGGGGTACTCTGTAGTTCAGTGCGTCAGGCCTTTGATGGATCAGCCTCTCTATTGTTCAGCTGCAGATGCTGGCGTGAGGGGAGGGAGGCCATGGTGATGGCTCCAACCGCTACGCGTGACTCAGCAGTATTGCTTTGCTTCCATGGCTGCCTGGCTTTCCTCCACAGGCATTTCTCATCACAGTCTCCTTCCTCACATCCCCTCGATCCATCTCTCCACAGTCAGCAACAGCCCTCTCCCTGGCATTGCTCCACAATCCCTAATTTCCAGCTCCCAGCTGCTGCGCCTTCCAGGGGAACTGCATCCCTGTCCAGGCTATGTATGGCTATGGCAAGGACCGTCTGTCCAGGCTATGTATGGCTATGGCAAGGACCGTCTGATGCTCATTCTTTTAGGCTGACACAGATCAGCTGTTTTACTCTCAGCCTTAAATGTTTCTCCTCTGACTCAGACAATTGCCCTCATGTGGGGAGTGGACCCTTGGTTCAGTTCCCCAACCTGCTGAGAGCAGGTCCAGTCCTACGAACACTCCTCTTTTTCCCTCTAGTTCCTTGTCCTACCGAGTTTTGCGTGGGTCTTATATATTCTTTTCCACTGGTCAGATACTCCTGTCTGCTCTCCTGCCCTGGTGTTCGGCATGCACTTCTGTGTCTGAAGGTGTATTCCTGATGTATACTTTGAGAGAGATGTACTCCATGTCCACCTACTCCTCCACCATCTTGTTCCCCTCGCCAATATGCTATTTTGCTGAGTCTTGTTTTTTGCTCTCTTGATGGTATCCTGTTATGAATAGGAGTTCATAATGTTAATGTAGTCATTTTATTAACTCTTTCCGTTATGGCTTGTGCTTTTTACCTCTTTTCAAAGAAATTCTACCTCATCCTGATTTTTTCAGTTTAATTGTGCTTCCCCTCGCAAGAGACTGAGTCTATCAGGGGCTTGAAAGCTGCTGATTCAGCCTGAATTCGACAGCACTAAACCACACTTATAACAATACTTCCCATTAAATGGGAACTGCTTCAGTGGCAGAAATAATATTTTCTCCTTTTATTGGTATGATGGTATTGTCAAATATTCTCATTGCTTATAAATCTGCAGATTTGCTGGCTTAAGGCAAAGCCCTTCATACAAAACTCATCAGTAAAAGATACATTCCTACTGATAGCTTAATCTTAGAGAAAATTCTACAGAACCATTGGCTCTTTGCTAGACAAAGTGGTAAAAGACAGAAGAATGACAGGGTCCTTAAAGTATCAATCAGTATGCATGAGTCTTATTCAGGAAGTGAGATTTTCATTTATGCTAATGAATTAAAAAAGAAATTGGTACCATCCCAGCTCTAAAAAGGTTAAAAAAATTTTTTTAAGATAGGGTAGCAAAATCTCTAGGATATGTTTAAAATCTCATTCTGATTTAGCATTTGTCTACCTGTTCATTATCACCAAAGAAGTACAGTGGATTCAACCAAACCTGGGATCAAAAATACTTGGTGGTGGGGGGGGGGGAGGCAGAGGAGGATGAATCCAGAAAGTTCCAAAAAGCAAAACTTGAATTTGCCACATGCTGGTAACTATTTACATAGCATTTACATTGTATGAGGCATTATAAGTAATCTACAGATGATTTTAAATATGACAGGATGTGCATAGGCTACTATGCTATTTTGTATAAGAGACTTGAGCATCCCATGGATTTTTGTATCCACAGGGGCCCTGGAACCAAACCCCTGAGGATATCCAGAGACAGTTACATAGTATTCCTTATTTTATTAAAGCTTTCTATTTTAATAAAAGCAGTCAAGACCTTCCTTTTAAAATACAAGCCTCCACTCACTAAAGTGAATGTTCCATGCTCCACTTGAAAATATACCATCCTTGTACCATGATTAATGTTTACCCCTGGGCTCAAAATGCTCATTCAGACTGCCAAGGCTTATAGGCACAAATCAGGAAAATACAGCCACAAATCATTCTCCCTAAATAAAAAGGTCAACTGGTATTAAATTAGTTCATTTACAGAACTCATTGAAATTAGCAGCATGTTCTTAAATTGCTTCTTGATTGAGGACATTTGCCTCATTAATTCTAAACAACCTGAGAAGACCATTAAAGTCTCATAGAAAAAAATTGACCAAAGGACAAGATTCTCAATACACTTTACCTTGGGGACAAATGGTAAATCTCAGGAAATATATACACAGGGGGAGAAATGCAAGGTGAGGGAGTTTAACTTTCACATTCTACATGGAAGTCCTCTTTTATTTTCATTTATTTGTGCTTTCATTTTTCTAGCCAGAGGGAACTTCCTTTTTTTAAAATGGTCTAATTGACTTTATTTTTACTTTTATTTTTACATGTATCTATCTTTTCAAATTCTTTTCCCATTTAGATTGTTACAGAATATTGAGCAGTGTACCCTGTGCTATACAGTAGGCCCTTCTTTGTTATATATTTTAAATATATTAGTATGTATATGTCAGTCCCAAACGTCCAATGTATCCTTGCCCCCCGCCTTTCCCCTTTGGTAACCATAAGTTTGTCTTTTATGTATGGGAGTCTATTTCTATTTGTGGCAACCTGGATGGACCTCGAGATTATCATACTAAGTGAAATGAGTCAGACAAAGATAAATATTACATGATATTGCTTATACTGCTGCTGCTAAGTCACTTCAGTCCTGTCCGACTCTGTGCGACCCCATAGACGGCAGCCCACCAGGCAAGCAACCTAAAAAATATGGTACAAATGAACTTATCTACAAAACAAAACTTTCTAAAATACAGATCCAGTCATGTAATTCTCCAATTCAGTGGTTTCTCTCTGCCTTTATTATTTTTTTAAATATTTACTTATTTATTTGGCTGTGCCAGGCTTTAGTTGCGGCACACAGGATCTTTAGTTGCGGGATGTGGGATCTAGTTCTCTGACCAGGATTCGAGCCCAGGCCCCTGCACTGGGGCATGGAGTGTAACCCGCTGGACTACCAGGGCAGTTCCCCACTTTGCCTTTAATCTAGCTCTGGTCTCCCCTCCACCTGCCCGTTACTCTCCACCACACCTAACCCTTTCTGTTCCCTGAGTCTGCTATTCTCTGGATCACCTTTGAGCATTTTTACACGCTTTTCCTCTGCTTTCTTAGCCTAGGTTAATTTCTACTCATCTTTGTTGTTGTTGAGTTGCCTGGTCATGTCCTACTCATCGCAACCCCGTGGACTGCAGAATGCCAGGCTTCCCTGCCCCTCACCAGGCTTCCCTGCCCCTCCCGGAGTTTGCTCAAGTTCATGTTCACCGCATTGGTGATGCCATCCAACCATCTCATCCTCTGTTGCCCTCATCTTCTGTCTTCAGTCTTTCCCAGCCTCAGCGTCTTTTCCAGTGAGTCAGCTGTTCACATCAGGTAGCCAAAGTATTGGAGCTTCAGCTTCTCTTCTTTCTTTAGCTATTTGTAAAGCCTCCTCAGACAACCCCTTTGCCTTGTTGCTTTGGGATGGTTTTGTTTGCTACCTCCTGTTCAGTGCCACAGACCTCTGTCCATAGTTCTTCAGGCACTCTGTTTACTAGATCTAATGCCTTGAATCTATTTGTCACCTCCACCGTATATTCTTCGGAGATTTGATTTAAGTTGTACCTGGCTGGCCTAGTGGTTTGCCCCACTTTCTCTAGTTTAAGCCTGAATTTGGCTGTGAGACGCTGATGATCTGAGCCACAGTCATCTTTGGGACTCCACTTGAGTACCCACTTTGTCTAAGAAGCCCTTCCTGAATTCAGCAAGCCTGCTATAGGTGCCCCTTTACTCCACGTTACCAGAATACCTCTCACCCTAACATGATTGCTGGTTAATTCTTCTGTGTCATTTACTGTAGGTTTTGTAAAGACAGAGACTGTGTCTTGTACACCATTTTATTCCTAGAAGAGCTTCCTGGGCCTTAGTGGAGGTTCAATAAATAGTTAAGTGAATGAACAAATGAGTGATTGGATTAGCTTGGCACTTCTTGAGCCCTTTCCCTGTAGAAAGCCGTGTTCTTGTAGAGGACTCCTGTATTATTCTCCTTGAACAATCCTCAATAAACACTCAGCATTTTCCTGGAGAAGAGTCACACACTTGAGTTACTAGAGTGTAAGACACCAAAAGTTTCTAATGATGAGAGCTCTGAGGAGGGAGCAATTATTTTCACTCGGAGACACTGAGGAGTCTTCTGGTGTGGGAGAAGGTGGGTGATATGATACAGTTCATTTGAATATCAGCTAGTGATATTATCCAACTGATTCAGATAAGAAAAGGAGGAGGCTGGAAAGGGCTTTCTGATTATAGAGAAGGAATGATAGAAACAAAGAGCCAAAGGAAGAATATTATTCAAACTTTCATTCATTCATTCATTCATTATATGCAAGTGAAGTCACTCAGTCGTGTCCGACTCTTTGCGACCCCATGAACTGTAGCCTATCAGGCCCCTCCGTCCATGGGATTTTCCAGGCAAGAGTGCTAGTGTGGATTGCCATTTCCTTCTCCAGGGGACTTTCCCAACCCAGGAATCGAACCCGGGTCTCCCGCATTGCGGGCAGATGCTTTACCATGGGAGCCATCAGGGAAGCCCTCATAATATGCAAATATTATTCTTAATAATCAGTCATCAAAAAATTATTGAAGGTTCTTGTTTTCTTTTTTTAAATCCAATCTGCCACTCTTGTGTCTTTTGATTGGAGCATTTAGTCCATTAACATTTAGGTAATTATTGATAGTTATGTGGGTTTTTTATTTTGCCACTTAATTTTTTTAATTGAAGGATAATTTGAAGGAATTTGGTGGTTTTCTGTCATATATCAACAAGAATCAGCCACAGGTACACCCATGTCCCCTCCCTCCCAAAACTCCCCTCCATCTCCCTTCCCATCCCACCCTTCTAGCTTGTCACAGAGGCCTTGTTTGAGTTCCCTGCATCACACAGCAAATTCCCACTGGCTATCTACTTTACGTATGGTATTCTAAATTTCCATGTTCCTCTCACCATCCATCTCACCCTCTCCATCCTCCCCTCCCCCCATATCCTTAGGTCTGCTTTCTACATCTGTTTCTCCACTGCTGCCCTGAAAATAAATTCTTCAGTGCCATCTTTTGATATTCCATATATATGTGTCAGTATACAATATTTATATGTCTCTTTCTGACTTACTTCACTTTGTATAATAGCCTCTAGGTTCATTCACCTCATTAGAACTGACTCAAATGTATTCCTTTTCCTGGCTGAGTAGTATTCTATTGTATATATGTACCACAGCTGCTTTATCCATTTATCTGTCAATGGATATCTAGGTTGCTTCCATGTTATAGCTCTTGTAAATAGTGCTGCAACGAACACTTGGGTACATGTGTCTTTTTCCGTTTTGATTTCCTCAGGGTATATGCGTAGGAGTGGGATTGCTGGGTCATATGGTGGTTTTATTCCTAGTTTTTTAAGGAGTCTCCATATCGTCTTCCATAGTGGCTGTATCAATTTACCTTTCCACCAGCAATGCAAGAGGGTTTCCTTTTCTCTACACCCTATCCAGCATTCATTGTAGACTTTTTGATGACAGTCATTCTGACCAGTGTGCTCTAACATGAGTGATGCTGTGCATTTTATCATGTGGTTGCTAGACAGCTATGTATTTATTTCCCTTTTTAGACATTTCCATTTTTTTTTTAAGTTCTCTGGTTGATATATACAATAGAATACTACTCAGTCCTAAAAAGGAATGAAATAATGCTATTTACAGCAACATGGGTGGACCTGGAAATTATCATGCTAAGTGAACTAAGTGAAAAAGACAAATACCATATCCTATCACTTATATGTGGAATCTAAAATATGACACAAATGAACTCATCCACAAAACAGGAAAATAGACTCACAGACGTAGAGAACAGATTTGTAGTTGGCAAGAAGGAAGTGGGTGCATGGAAGGAAGAACTGGGATTTAAGGGTTAGCACATGCAAACTATTAAATATAGGATGGGAGCACAAGATCCTACTGTGTGGCGTAGGGAACTTTACTCAGTATCCTGTGATGAATGGTAATGGAAAGGAAAATGAAAAATAATGTGTGTGTATATATATATACATATATATGTATAACTGAAACACTTTGCTCTACAGCACAAATTACTACATTATAAATGAACTTCAATAAAAAAATATTGAATACCTCCCTACATGAGTACTCCCTACAACCTAGTGCTAGGCACTAGATATTCAGCAATGAGTTAAATAAACTCAGTTCTTGCTCTGTAAGACTTTTACTAAAAGAAAAGAAAAACATTGTATAACGAGTTTATAATGATTGCATACTAACTTGCTTCAGTCGTGTCTGATTCTTTGTGACCCTAAGAACTACAGCCCGCCAGGCTCCTCGGTCCATGGGCTTCTCCAAGCAAGAATGCTTACTGGAGTGGGTTGCCATTTTCTCCTCCAGGGGATCCTCCCAGGTATCAAATCCCCATCTCTTGTGTCTCTGGCATTGGCTGGTGGTTTCTTTACCATTAGTGCCACCTGGGAAGCCTATTCTCCACCTATAATTGTAAAGGTATGCAATATTGCACATAAGAGAAATGTTCTGCTTACCAGGAGAGTGAGATAGAGAGAGGGAATATTTTATAATGGATGAAATGCAAGTGGTTCTAATCCTGATAGCAAGAATCTAGAGGATCAAGTTAAGATACAAACAAAAGAGCAAGCAACTATAGGATAATGTCTCATAAAACATAGAAGGGTTTGCTGTCTGAAGAATGTGAATGACCCTAGATTAAAAAACAAAAACAAACAAACAGAAACAGAAAAGCTAAAGAGGGTGAGTCTGGGCATAAGGTTTTGAGGTTTCACCAGCAGTAAGTTGAGTGTGGCACCTGTGGTTTTTCTCCCTGGGAACTTGGAGACCAGATCATTTCCTGATGGTAAAACTGAACATTAGAGAAAGGGAAAGCTGTCAGGGGATTGGACAGCATGACAGTGGGCATTTGTGGAAAGAAAAATGCAGTTCAGTTTGGCTCAGGGTTTGAGTTGTGGAAAAGCAAATTGGAGGAGAAATCAGGGCCAAATTGTAGGGGCAGTGGTTACAAGTCTCAGCAAGCCTGCCCTGCAGCTTCTGATTACCTTATTGGAGAAGAAGCAGGAAAGGAGCCTCTCACAAAAAGCTACATTCTTTTTAAATTTAAATAAAGGAGATTCTTTTTTCCCCCCTTAACTCCTTTATTCATCTTGGTTGTGCTAAGGGAGAGCAAAAGTTCTTGTTTTTCACTCTATGCTACTTTCAGACTAGAGACAAGTTCTTGGAAGGAAGGAAATCACAAGTACTTCTGCCAAGAAAGTACACCTCACAATCTCTACATCGTCAGCAGGCCATTATCCATGGTCCATCATCACAGATGATCAGATGGCACCGTCAACAACAGCTGGGACTAAACTCAGAGACCGTTTCGTTCATTGACTTCATATCCCAACTCACAAGGCTCTACTGGGAAGTGAAAATGCACTGCACCCTGTATCACTGAACCAGGGTTTTGGAGACCCTTCTGTAGGGCATGAGAAAAGATCGCTTAAATCCTGTCTTCTTCATTTCTACAAATGAATCCTTTGATTTGTCCAATTTTGAGTACTTTAAATTGCAAATGTTGCTAAATCACCTCTTTTATCCCTAGTGCCACCTCCAGTCAGTCATGTTTTAGCCATGACTTTCTAAAATACACAGTTCAAAGAATATTCGCTGGCTATGATAGAGCAACTTTTAATTCTTTTAATCAATTCAGGGTCCTTCTCTTAATCCTATTAAGAGGTTATGTCTAGTCTGAGACATAATCAAGCACATCATCCAATCCTGGAGAGGCAAGCATCAGTTAGTCAGTTCAGCCATTCAGTCCTGTCCTACTTTTTGCGACCCATGGACTGCAGCATGCCAGGCTTTCCTGTCCATCAAAGCAAGCATGGCACGGGAGAAATGCAGGATTCTGTTTTCTCTTTTCAGGCTACCTATCTCATCGTCTTTTGGTCTACACAACAGTTACAGACTAGTGTTTACAAGGGGCAAATCTGTTATGTCTCCCAGGTATCATTCTCACTGTTCTTTGACATTTTTCCCCCTGGGAGCATTCCTTTAACACACCCACACTGAAAAATACAGATAAAGAGTCAACCATATCTTTAACTTGACTTTGGGAGGTTATCTCAATGTTCCTGGTCCCAAAATGCAGAGAAATAAAGTAAAAGGAAAACTCAGTCACAAGTCCAATGAGCATCTTGCTCTGCTCCTGAGCTTTCTTAGACCCCAGCTGACACTGACTTTCCAGGGAGTTATGAGGACATAACTATAGAACAAATGCCTCTTTGCACATACAAATATGTGCAAGATCAATTATTAATCTTTAAGACCACACTCAGGCACACACATTCTATGGACTGAAATATGCAAATACATTCTAGGGCAAGTTTGAATAGTGGGCATCTCACCAACCCCTTATTTTTTGCCCCCTACCAAGAGGTGCTACTTGCAGTGGAATAGTCTCAAACATTTTTTGGTGTTATGTCTGGAGATCCTTTAATGCCAAACTACATAGTTTCAACCCTAGAGGAGACAGACTTACTATAAAATGGCATGGGCTCAGTTTGAGTTATTAATTTAACCCCAGATTTCAATTTCAGATGGCCTGAGGCTAGCCTTCCTAGTTTCCAATACTCTCATCATCCCAAAGCCCTTTGCACCCCCTATAACCTTTGGCTACCTCATTACCCTCTTTTGCATAAATATGAGCATCAAGGAAATGAGTTTGAGAGGAAATGCAGCAAAGCAATGCATGAGACAGCCTGGAAGGGGTTCTCTACTCTGCCACCCCCAACTTGGTGACAAACCGGTCAGCATAACGTGAGTGCCAAGATAATTAGTGGAAATGCTCTTTATGGCTGCATAATTTCCAGCACATCTTAAAAAAAAAATCTCCACCTGACACTGTGTTCCAAGGTTACTTTTTTTAATGAGCTGGTATGTGAGAAATATTAATCTTGACACATAAAAATGGAACCACTGCTGACAGGGAAGCCCAGTGTGGTTTTTCAAATCATATTTTTATTATTTTTAACTTCTAGTTTTTATAAGCATATCATATGATCTGGAGATGTAAAGGATGCCAGAATCCAAAAATACCAATTAGAAATGTTCAGACCAATAGAGTGAGTTACATTTCATGGCTTAATCACAGCAGGATTTTATGTATGCACTGATTGAGAGTCTAAAAATCCCTTCCTTTTAGAGAACAACATACTTTTGCTGCCCCATAATTTTCACATTTATTCTTGCAAATAAAGAAATAGAAATACACAAAGATATGAGACCCATCTACAGCTAATATTTTTTCTTCTTTGTATGACCCAAGCATGATATTTAGTCAAACTATCTATTAATCACAAAAGACATTGAAAGAAAACACTGAAAAAAAAAGAAACTCTAAAATAGTCTTTGAGCTTTCCAAGTGGTTCAGTGGTTAAAAAAAAAAAAATCTGCCTGTAATGCAAGAGACATGTTTGATACCTAGGTCAGGAAGATCCCCTGGAGAGGACATGGCAACCCACTTGAGTATTCTTGGCTGGGAAATCCCATGGATAGAGGAGCCTGGCAGGCTACAGTCCATGGGTCGCAAATAAGTCAGACATGACTTACCAACAACAACAGCAAGAAAAATGGTCTTTGGCTTCATTGATCTAATTCCAACTTATGGAGATATGTCACTTGGGAATGCTTCTGTCCATAGATCTAAGAGTGGAATAAGCAATTTATATACTATACGATCTCCTTTAAGTAGATGAGTGGAAGACACTCCTAGGTTGATCCGTAGTTCACTAGGGACAATGGAATTGTCTTTGCCATTCTGGCTACTCAGACTCACGTATGTCCTCTCTCGACTGCATGACAGCTACCAAACACTTTCCACAGTGAAGTCCAGGCAGGACATAGGAACTAGGAAAGGCATACTTCTGGGAAGGGTCTGTTTTTTATCCTGGAAGTTAAGTTCCCCTCCCCCATCCATTCTTCCACACCACACTCTAAGTCTCCTTGGCCAGAATTGGACTTTGAGACCATACCTCGGATGATCACTGACACCAGAGAATGGGATTGCCATGCTTGACTTAGACGGAGCATGGTTCATTCCCAGGACTAGGGGACAGGGTTGCTTCCGCTGGGATAGGGGGCTTCTTCTACCTTAAAATCAGGAGTCTGTTAGGAGAAAATAAGAGAAGGGGGTTCTTGGATACATCATTGTGTCAGTCACATAGGGTCGACATTTCATCTTCAACCACTTGGATTGTCAGGAATCGCTTTCCCCCATGGACAACTGGTTTACCTATGTATACCTTCACCCGTTAACTCAAGCTCACAGTTTGCTCCTGGAAGACACTGGAACTTCAGAAAACAGGACCCTCATCCTCCATTCTATCTAGAACACCTCCGTTCCTTAAACTATAACATCAAACACCTTCTCGGAACATGTAGGAATCCTCTCCCAAACAGGACTGATAGAGAGAGCCTCCAGAGAATGACTGTGGTCCCTATCAACTTATTGTCTATAAAGTTTTTCATAAGCATCATTTAATTTTACAATTAGAAGAAATAAATTGCAATTTAGGTAAGACCTAAACTCAGGGGAGGAAACTGGCTTGCTTGTCCAAGGTTACAGAGCTCTTTTGTTCCAGAGGAATAGCTGAGCACAAATCCAGGTCTGTTTTCTCCACTGCTCTGACACTGCTCCACCTGTGACTAGTACAACTGAAGCTGACCTACTGCTGTAGCTTTTGAGCCTCCTCCAGATGCCACTCCCAGTCACCATGCTAGCATCCACTCAAAATTTCTTTATGTAATCCTTTCAGTCATCTTTTAAGATAGTCCTAATTAGCTTCTTTGTTTTAGAAGACAGTGAGGAACAGGAAGAGTTAAATTAACTGGCCCAAGCAAGGTTAGAGAAAGAGTCAGCAAGGGAATTAAAACCCAAACCTGTATCATTCCAAACCGTATACTCTTTTGAGCACACAACTTCTCCATCACTTTTTGCTCCAAATATGGGGAAAACGTAACAGAAAAGAAAGGGCACTTGAAATGTCTATTGTTTTGAGGTTGAAGGATTGAACATATAGTCATTGGAGAGTTCACAGCAAATAGGATGACCTTATAACTCATTGTCCTGATTAGAATATATTAAAATGTATTTTATTCAACTGTAGTTGACTTACAATGCTGTGTTAATTTTAGCTGGATTTTTTATTTTATTGAAGTATAGTTGATTTACAATGTGTGAGTTTCTGATGTACAGCAAAGTGATTCATTATACACACACACACACACACACACATATATATGTATACATAGATTCTTTTCTGTGTTCTTTTTTGTTTTGGTTTTATTGGAAATAGTAACTTATTTTTAATTTCTGTTATCTTTTTTTCTGAAGTGGAAATAAAAGATAATTCAGTAAATCTTAAAATTCTGCAAGTCAGTAACATATCATTTGTCAGCAAGGCAGTAGCTTATATATATACATATATATATATATCTCAACAAAAATCACTCATCATATAAACAGAGTCTTCATTTCTATCTTGATTCTTTTTTTATTCTTTTTATTTCATTTTGGAATATAGTCGATTAACAATGTGATAGTTTCAGGTGAAGAGCGAAGCCACTCAGCCAAAGCCATACGTATACATGGATCCATTCTCCCCCAAGCTCCGCTCCCAACCAGGCTGCCACATAACGCTGAGCAGAGTTCCCTGTGCTGTACAGCAGGTCCTCCTTCCTGAGCGATACAGTAGGACCTTGGTGTTTATCCACTCTATAGATAATAGTTTGCATCTGCTAACTGCAAACTCCCTATCCATCCCTCCCCCATTTCCCCTCCCCCTTGGCAATTACAAGTCTGTTCTCTATGTTTGTGAGTCTTTTCTGTTTCCCAGATAAGTTTGTTTGTGTCATATTTTAGACTCTACCTATAAGTGGTATCATATGGTATTTGTCTTTCTCACTTACTTTGCTTAGTATGATTTGATTAGAATATATTTGAAAATAGAAGAAAGCATTTTACTAAATTATATCAGGATAACAGGTGTGAACAAGCATTGTCCTAGGAAAATAAGGACATATGGCTGCCAGAACTACAAACTATAAAAATAAAAGCTTACAGAAAACAAACTCTATGGGGGACAAAATCAAGAAATACCCTATTGAAGGTTCTGGCATGGATGTTCTCATTCTCCAACTCTATCTCTAAGAAACTATTTCCACTATGGCTCCAAGTACAAAGTGTGCTTGAATTGCTTTTACAAAGTGTAACTCCCCTTATAAGATTTAAGCCATTTTTGTTTCTGCAAATCCTGTTTATCTGCCTCTCCTGTCTCCCCAGCCTGATTCTCCAGGCTTTTAGGGAGGGGAGATTCCAGGAGAACCAAGGGATAAAAAGAACTTGATCCACTGAAGCTGTGGGAAGCAGGCACCACGGATCTGAACGAGATTTTTTAAGAGTTGTGTTTGTGCTGGTTTTCCTTCAGTGCCCTCTGGGGAAAACTCTCTGGGAAGAAAATTAGTATTTGAGCCTGACAGGACAGTGGGAAGATCTTTGTTCAACTTTATAGATTGTGTTGAACTATTTGGGGGCTTTAAGGAAATCTAGCTGGAAGGGAGCCCCTATCAGGTGTGATTCAAAAAAGATGATAAAGGACTTTCCTGGTGGCCCAGTGGTTAAAACTCTGTGCTTCCAGGGTGGGGACATGGGTTCAATCCCTGGTCGGGGAACTAAGATCCCATTATGCCACGTGGTTCAGCCAAAAAAAACAAAGATAATAAAACATGGCAGTAGAGGGATTGTTTTTTTTTTCTTTTTTATTTCTCACTGATTGTGTAAGTGAAGTGACAGCTTTTGGTCTTCTGGTTGATGGGGAAATGAGGAGGGGTTGAAAGTGATGCTATCTCACTTAGTCTGATTTCCCAGAAATGCTGGAGAAAATCTAAGGCAGTGGCACCCAAAGGCAGCTCTCCACCAGACTGTCCAGGGTGGAAACTGCTGGTGGAGGAGAGGCAGGTAGTCCAAAGACGGAGGGTGATTGAGCTCTCCGGTCACGTTCACGCCTCTCATGACTCTGGTGGCATCTTGCATTCACACCAGCCCTGATTGCTGTGTTGGTCAGAACAGTCCAAGCCCTCCGTGGTCCTGCAGGGCTGGACAAACACACTCAGGGCTCTAACTGAGCCTGCCAGCTGCTTCAGGTGTTGCTAGCCTGCTCCTCAGGCCCTAATTGATGAGAGGAGGTGGTTGGAGGCGGGTGGGGGACAAGGAAGTGGCGAGCAGGGCATCAGGTGCTCCAAATTAGGGATAATTCAGCATATTAGCCTAATGAAGTCAAAAAGTTAATTTGTAGCTGCCAGTTGTTGAAAAGAAGGTTTATAAAGCTCCACAGCCCCGCACAGCCCAGTGCAGGGAACGCTGAGGGAGAGCGAGACACGCAGAGGACTTTGAATAAACACAATCATTGACATTCAGCCAAGAAGAGCTTGGCAGTGGCCAGGTGGCTCCATGGAAGAAGAGATAATGGAAATAAGGACTGTAGGTGGCCAGAGCTCCAGTGGGGAGAAAAAGGAATACTTCTTTGCCCTGGCACTGGATCTAATCCCTGGCTTACAGCGCGCTGCTCGCAGTTGGTGCCAGGCTTACAAGGCCCTGTTACTACACGGATAACATAGTCAATGTCAGTTCTTGGTTTCCAGCTTCCCCTGGCAATTTATATTCAGCTCTCTCACCCTCCTTCTATTTTTTTTTTCTTTAATCCACCAACTCAGTGCTTTTTTAAAGCTGGCTCATTCCCTGCACTGACTCAGGAAATATATGTTCTAAGACAAAGTGAACTTGCAGGTGACTTGTAGGAAAGAGAGCGGGTGCTCTCCGAGCTCCTTGTTACATCCAGGCCGCTATCGCTCTTTGACTTACCGTCCCCTGGCCCCCATGGAAATGTTACTGGACGTCTAGAAGGACTTGAACATAAAGCAATTATCCACCTTATTTGTCACCCTAGAGAAAATACAAGTGCTCCAGGAAGGCAGTAAATGCAGTATATTTCCCAAAGTATACAGGGGAAAAAATTAAAATGAAAGAGAGCCTGCTTCATCTATCAAGATGCATTTTAAGCTACTTCCCTGATGGCCCAGTGGTTAAGAACCCACCTGCCAACGATGGGGACACAGGTTGATCCCTGCCCCTGGAAGATTCCACATGCCACAGAGTGACTAAGCCCATGTACCACAAGTACTGAAGCTCACATGCCCTAGAGCCTGTGCTCTGCAACAAGAGAAGCCACTGCAATGCAAAGCTGGGGCCCCGCCACTGGAGGAGGGCCCCACTCAGTGCAGCTAGAGAAAGCCCTCGTGCATGAATGGAGACCCAGTGCTGCCAAAAATAAATAAAAAAATTTAAATGTATTTTAAGTCTCAACCCCTCCACAGCATTTAGTAAATATCCATAAGCTAGCACATCTCCTGGAGAAGGCAATGGTAACCCACTCCAGTACTCTTGCCTGGAAAATCTCATGATCAGAGGAGCCTGGTAGGCTGCAGTCCATGGGGTCGCTAGGAGTCGGACGCGACTGAGCGACTTTACTTTCACTTTTCACTTTCATGTATTGGAGAAGGAAATGGCACCCACTCCAGGGTTCTTGCCTGGAGAATCCCAGGGGCGGGGGAGCCTGGTGGGCTGCGTCTATGGGGTCGCACAGAGTCGGACACGACTGAAGCGACTTAGCAGCAGCAGCAGCAGCACACTTCCTATTGTATTTTACTGATGTACCTATGCATGTTTCTTCCTCTCATGTTACCATCTCCTCCAGGGAGTTCCAAGCACTTGGGGTTTTTTAAAAATATGGGTCTGAATAAATATCTACTGAATGCTTTAAAAGAATCTTTTTATGACAGTGTCTAGGTCCATCCACATTCCTGTAAATGGCACAATTTCATTCCTGTTTATGTCTGATATTCCATTGTGTATATTGATATGTATCATGTAGAATGAAGTAAGTTAGAAAGAGAAAAATATCATTTATTAATACATATATGTGGAATCTAGAAAAATGGTACAGATGAACCTATTTGCAAAGCGAAATAGAGACACAGACGTAAAGAACAAAGGAACGGACACCAAGGAGGGGGTGGGATGAATTGAGAGGTTGGGGATGACATATATACATTGCTATGTATGAAATATATAACTGATGAGAGCCTGTTGTATAGCACAGAGAGTTCTACTCAGTGCTTTGCTGCTGCTGCTGAGTCGTTTCAGTCGTGTCCAACTCTGTGACCCCATAGACAGCAGCCCACCAGGCTCCCCCGCCCCTGGGATTCTCCAGGCAAGAACACTGGAGGGGGTTGCCATTTCCTTCTCCAATGCATGAAAGTGAAAAGTGAAAGTGGAGTCGCTCAGTCATGTCCAACGCCTAGCGACCCCATGGACTGCAGCCCACCAGGCTCCTCCGTCCATGGGATTTTCCAGGCAAGTGTACTGAAGTGGGGTGCCATTGCCTTCTCTGACTCAATGTTCAATGGTGACCTAAATGGGAAGGAAATCCAGAAAAGAGGGGATACATATATACAGAGAGCTGATTCACTCTGCTGTACAGCAGAAACTAACACAACACTGTAAAGCAACTATACTCCAATAAATTTTTTTTTAATTGAAAAATCTCTTTAGATGTCTGAGTGTGTGTGTATATAAGCCATCCCAATCAACCCTAGTCCTTATTTTTACTACCTTCAGATATGGAAAGCTGCTGTTCACACACAGCATGTGTGTGAACACTTAATCATCCACAAAAGTTTTTTAATTGCCTTGTATCCCCCTTTGCCCTGAATACTGCTCCTTAAGAGAGTTGCAGCTCATTTGAATGCGTATTTAACTGGCCTGCTGTCTCTGGACTGAGTGTGGCTCTTAACCTTAGAGAAGAGAAATGCTTTTATTAGATCAGGGACTGGTCCTATGCAAAAAGATTATCCCCTTGCCTGTTGGAAAGTTATATAATGTTGTGGTTGTGAAATTGGGTCTTAATATCTGGCTGGTGCTTAAGTCTATAATTGCCCACTCAGTGCAGTGATTTAGGAACTTGGTAAACCTAACTGTTGAGGCTTTGTCCCTGGGGCGAGAGGCTGTGCCGTGCACTGCTTGTAAAAGCAACTAAGAGTTTCCTAGCACTTAGATCTGGCCAGGGACTTGGTCTGTTTCAATTCATTAAGTTCTCACCATAAACTCCATCGTGCAGATTTTCTCCCGTGAACAGTGAGAGTGAATCATCATTTTACAAATAAGAAAAAAGGTTCAGAAAGGTTGAGTAAATTACCCATGTTTGCAGAGCCTGTGAAACTATTGTTTGAACCAGAACTATGTAAGCTCTAGAAAGTGTTAGTCACTCAGTCGTGTCCAACTCTTTGCAACCCCATGAACTGTAGCCCACTAGGCTTTTCTGTCCATGGGATTCTCCAGGCAAGAATCCTGGAGTGGGTAGCCATTCCCTTCTCCAGGGGATCTTCCTGTCCCAGGGATCAAACCTGAGTCTCCTGTGTTGCAGGCAGATTCTGTACTGTCTGAGCCACCAGGGAAACCCATGCAGACTCTAAAACCTCCTTATATGTGTGTTTTTTAATCTAAGATGCAGAACCTATTCCCTCAGGTCAGTGAGATCTTTAATAAAATTCATTAAGTTGGGGTTTAGTTAGCAGATACTTTACCACTGAGCCACCAGGGAAGCCCCTAGTGAGAGTGATCATCTATGTGATGAAACATACACTTTCTAGCATCATGTTGACCATCTTCTAACCAAACATTGCCATGTAACTTCAAAGCTGAGTGTGTGAGCCTATTCCTGCCAAGTGATAACCAACTAGTGTCAGGGAACACCTTACAAATCAGTATTTTACCTTGATTTAAATAGGAAAACGAGTAACAAATGCAGCCATCTCAAGCCTTACAAAATCACACACCCAAAGCTGTACCAAAGCTGTCCAGACCACAGGCAAATGGTCAGCAAACATCGTGCAAACATGCCCATCTGTGTATACCAGTACAGTGACAGTAAGGCAGTAGTAAAAATGAAATGGTGACTATTTCTGTGTCTAATCCTTGCAAAAATGATTCTTTGAAAGTAGATTTCAATAACGCAGCAATGCTAAGATTATCGGGATCTGTAATTGAATAAGACAACTCTACAGAATGAAATTCCATTAAAATTTGCAATCATGAATTGATTGGTGGCAGTTTTGATTAAGTATGTGGTCTGATTAACTTGAGCTAGCCAACAATGCCTTAAAGGTATTAATACGCATTTGTAAAACACAATTACAAATGAACATTTTGTATTATTGAAGTAAAAACACTGAGAGAAATTAAATTTAGGCTCCAACTTGAGGCTATATCATTCAATCATTAAACCAAATGTTAGCAATTTAGTTTCATCAAAACAGCACCATGAATCACATTAAATTAATGTTATTAATTTGAATATTATTGATTTTACAGTGTTGTTTCTATATTTAATTTATCAACTTTCTTTGGTTTTACATGAAAATCATAAACATAAGAAACCTATTAAGTTATACATTAGTATATATTAAGCCACATTTTAACAAAATCACTAAAGTCAGTACTCAGGATTTACAATAATTGTATTTTTACTTTAAAATAGGTTGATAATACTCAAGTTTGAGAGAGATTGTAATTCTTTGTTTTGGAAAAAAGAGCACTAGAATCTCAACTTGAAAATGAAGCAAACTGAAGAACATTATGGGTAAACTCTTATATTATACACCAGCGTACATATATAATATGGGGCTTCCCAGGCAGCACTATTGGTATAGAACCTGCCTGCCAATGCAGGATACATAAGAGAAGCGGGTTCGGGCCCCGGGTTGGGAAGATCCCCTGGAGGAGGGCATGGCAACCCACTCCAGGATTCTTGCCTGGAGAATCCCTGGACAGAGGAGCCTGGCAGGCTACAGTTCATAAGGTCACAAGCAGTAGGACACGACTGAAGCGACTTAGCATGCACATGTTTAGTGTATATATATTAATACCCTGGTATTATATATTTTATATATAATATATATTAATACCCTGATATTACATATTATATATATATGAGTATAATTTATATATTAATCCCCTGCTTAGAGAAGTCACATTTTTATTTATATTTTAAAAATAGATTCAGTAACAACAATAACATTTATCATGCCATCCTCTTTCTGTAAAAAATGATACAGTATGTGTTTATTATATTACACACACATGGGCTTCCCGGGTGGCTGAGACAATAAAGAATCTGCCTGCAATGCAGGAGACCCACTCCAGTAGGGCTTCCCGGGTAGCTCAGCTGGTAAGGAATTCGCCTGTAATGCAAGAAATCCTGGTTCAATCCCTGGGTCAGGAAGTTTCCCCTGGAGAAGGGATAGGCTACCCACTCCAGTATTCTTGGGCTTCCCTGGTGGCTCAGATGGTAAAGAATTTGCCTGCAATATGGGAGACTTGGGTTCGATCCCTGGGTCAGGAAGATCCCCTGGAAGAGGGCACGGCAACCCACTCTAGTATTCTTGCCTGGAGAATCCCAAGGACAGAGGAGCCTGGAGGGCTCCAGTCCATAGGATTGCAAAGAGTGAGACACGACTGAGCAACATTAACACAGACACACACACACACATACAGACGCATACAAATACATAATGATATACACAGAAGGGTGACCATCAAAATGCTGACAGTGGTACCTCAGCTGGTGAGGTTTTATTATCTCTTATTTTTCTTTTCATATTATATGTGCTGTTCATTTATTTTTCAAGAAGCATAGCAGTTACGGGAGAGAGGGGAGCCAGTTTCATTTTGGAAAAATTAAGCCAAACGGTGAAACATATTAATAATACCTATGTTATGGTCATGATTTTAAGGTTGTATTTGCATATCAATAACAGTTGGAAAGGAATCTTGGATACTGAGATCAGTATGGAAAGTTTGAGGAGGTAAAAATTGTATTGATTTTGTTATATGCAGATTTGTCTTAACTTTTCTGTGCAATTATAAAAACAAACACTTTTTTCAAGGGATATCAGAGAAAGAATAGAAGAAGTAAGTAGGGAGGTGAGGGGAGGGAGAAAGGAATGATGGAAAAATGAAGCAGAAATTGGATTCCAGACCAGGTTCGCCAACTGTTAAGTCCAAAATGCTTTTTACAAATAACCAGTATTCATTCAATAAGCATGCACTGAATGTCTATGTTGTTGTAGGTATCCAGAGACTAAAATCCCTGCCCTCCTGGGGCTTAAGTATAATGGGGAAAGAGATAATAAGCTATAGTAAGTTATACAGTTAAGTCAGAACATGGTGTTCTGTAAGATAAAATAGCTGGGAAAGCAGGCTTAGGATTCAAGGAAGAATAGTCTTAAGTGGGAGTCTCACTTGTTTTTGAGCAAAGGTGAAGGAGTAAGCCAAGGGGTGAGGGAGGGAACCCTCCAGATATTTGGGAGAATATCTGACAGGAGGCACAGCCAGCGCAAGGGGCCTGTGGCAGGAGTAAGCCTGATGGGTTGCAGTGTCCATGAAGTCAGGAGCCTGGGACAGAGGGAGGGGAGGATGGAAGGAAGTGAGGGGAAAGAGAATGGGTAGCAGAGGGCATGTCTCTACAGAACCCACAGACCACTGCAGGGCCTCTGGTGTTGACTCTGAGGGTGTGGGAGCCCCTGGAGGTTGAATGACAGGGGCAGATGCTGCCTGACTTAGCAGGATCACTGTAGCTGCTCTGCTAAAAGTAGACTGAGAGAGGGAGGCAGGGGGCACATAGGGCTATTGCTCTAATCTACGTGTAGCAGCTGGGTCCCAGAGGACACCATGGCACACTGATGTGGGTTATTTGAACAGTTTAGTAAAAGGACTATTATAGAACCGTGGGCTGGATGTGGGGAGACCACAAGGGTCCGAGCATTTTTTGTTGCCACCCTTGGCTTGAAGGGATGAGGGAGAAAGTTGTCAGAAGGATCCAGAGACAGAGAGTGGTGTCTGGAGAGAGATGCTTGATGTCAGCTGAGCCTTAGATTGAGGAATGTAGCCAGGATAATATGACCCTGCAGGTGCCTGCAGAACACAGATGCTAACCTTCTCTTCATTCCCTCTCATTTCTTGCCAGTGTTTCCCCACTGACCAAACCCAGTGGAATCCATTGTTGTAGTCCAAAGGGAATCCCGGTTATGTCCAAGCATTGTCCCAATCTGGCCTAGCACTGGTTTTCATAAAGGAAGTTTTATTGAAACACAGCCATGCACATTCTTCTTATTAATATCTACAACTGCTTTCACAGCATGACTACAGCCTGCAAAGCCTTAAATATTTACCACCCAGCCCTTTATAGACAAGGTTTATTGACCACTGATCACCCTCACCAATTTGCCTTCAGGGTAGCACAACAGAAGGTGTGGCAGACAGCGGGTCAGAAGGGGTGAAGGGAAGCTGGCTAGTGCCTTAGGCATGAGTTAATGATGGTTGAGATGTGTTTTATGTCCCAATATATGGTCTACTTTGGTAAATGCTTCAGGAGCAATGGAAAAGCATTTTCTATTGTTTGGGGAAGTATTCTATAAATGTCAACCATAACAAGTTGATTGTTAGCAGAGGAGATACTAAGGAGTAATGGGGTTCTGGAATTATTTTGAAGTTAGACCCCACATGATTACAGATGAGTTGGATCTGTTTGAGGGAAAGTGAGGAATCCAAGATGCCTCCAAGGATGGTGGCCTGAGGAATGGGATGGTAGACTTGTCCCAAATGAGGTTGACCACAAGAGAAAAGAGGTTGATGAGGATAAAGATAAAACACTCAACTTGCGATACATTAAATTGTACATGCTCCTGGAATATCCATGAAATGTCTAGTAGCTCAGTATACAGATCTGAAGGTCAGGGTGAGTCCTGTATTAGAGAGATAAACTGGGAATCGTTGGCGTATGGGTGATATTTGAAGTCTTGAGCCCATCCAAGACCACGAGGCGACTTACGGTAGAAAGAAGAGAAAGCAGATCTAAGCACTGCACCCTGGCCACTTTTATATTTTATTTTTCAATTGGAGGATAATTGGTTTACAATGTTTTATTGGTTTCTGCCATACATCAACATGAATCAGGCATAGGCATACATATGTTCCCTCCCTCCTGAAGCTCCCTCCCATTCCCCACTCCATGCACCCCTTAGTTAGTTAGTTCAGTCGCTCAGTCATGTCCGACTCTTTGTGACCCCGTGGACTGCAGCACACCAGGCCTCCCTGTCCATCAGCAACTCCTGGAGTTTACCCAAACTCATGTGCATCGAGTCGGTGATGCCATCCAACCATCTCATCCTCTGCCGTCCCCTTCTCCTCCTGCCCTCAATCTTCCCCAGCATCAGGGTCTTTTCCAATGAGTCAGCTCTTCGCATGAGGTGGCCAAAGTACTGGAGTTTCAGCTTCAGCATCAGTCCTTCCAATGAACACCCAGGACTGATCTCCTTTAGGATGGACTGGTTGGATCTCCTTGCAGTCCAAGGGACTCTCAAGAGTCTTCTCCAAGCCGAAGAATTGATCCTACCCCTTAGATTGTCACAAAGTACCAGGTCTAGCCACTTTCAGAGCTTCACCCACAATTCATCCTCATAATAATCCCCTAATATCGCTAAATTTTTAACACTACTTTATAGATAAGTCAACTATTTTTCAGAGGTCAAGCTAGTCAAGAATCAAACTGCTATGAGTATTCCAATTAGAATCTGAACTTGAACTTGAATCTGAATTTCAGAGCCCATCAGTTGCCCTGTCAGTTTCTTCATTTCACAACCCCAGGACTCTCAGGGTCTGCCACTCCCCAGCCCTCATTTCTCAGGTTCTTCTTGAGTCTCTTTTGGTATTCTTTCTACTCCAATACATACATTCTGTGAGTTCTTGAGGCTGTTGACTGAAGAACTGAGAGTGAAAGGAAGCAGAATTAAAGAAAAGAAATAAGGAGAGAAGGAGAAAAATAGAAAACAAATATTTGTTTGCAATTGAAAACTCTCTAACTTACAGGAATAATGCTCATTTTAATAGTATGACTATTAAGACATCTGTGAAGAGTGGTTCCAAAATGTGTTGCCATGGTCATTGGATGAGTGGGTAGTTTCTCAGTTAAGCTACATGAAAGGTGAAATCAATTTGTGTGTAAATGCATATATATGTATGTTTATGTATTAATGGGCTTCTCTGATAGTTCCAGAGAAGGCAAGTTGGTAAAGAATCCACCTGCAGCGCAAGAGACCCTGGTTCAATTCCTGGGTCGGGAAGATCCACTGGAGCAAGGATAGGTTAGGTTTTATATATATATATATGTGTGTGTGTGTGTGTGTGTGTGTGTGTGTGTGTGTGTGTGTGTGTATACACACATCCCTATATACAAATATATATTCATGCCTTACCCCAAAAGACACTGAAGGATGATGATAATCCCCCAGTATACATCAATACATAAAGTCTCTATGGTTGAACTGATAAGTTTTTAAAGTTATGATACCAGAATCAATTTCAGCAGTGAATATTTGGGAATTTTTTAACTATTTAAGCTGAAAATATGAGCTCCATCAGGCTTCTCAGGTGGCTCAGTGGTAAAGCATCCACTTGCCAAAGCAGGAGATACAGGAGATGTGGGTTTGATCCCTGGGTTGGGAAGATCCCCTGGAGGAGGAAATGGCAACTCACTCCAACTTCTTGCCTAGAGAATGTCATGGACAGAGGAGCCTGGCAGGTTGCAATCCATGGTGTCACAGAGTTGGACATGACTGAGCACGCAGGCATGTGCGCGCACACACACGAGAACATGACTGAGCACACAAGCATGTGCACACGCACACACGAGAACATGACTGAGCACACAAGCATGTGCACACACACATGCGAACATGACTGAGCACGCAAGCATGTGTGTGCACACACACACGAGAACATGACTGAGCACGCAAGCATGTGTGTGCACACACACACGAGAACATGACAGCACGCAAGCATGTGCACACACATACATGAGAACATGACTGAGCACACAAGCATGTGCACGCACACACACGAGAACATGACTGAGCACACAAGCATGTGCACACGCACACACGAGAACATGACTGAACATACAAGCATTGCACACGCACACACGAGAACATGACTGAGCACACAAGCATGTGTGCACACACACACATGAGAACATGACTGAGCATGCAAGCATGTGCGCACACACTCACACACAAGAACAAGACTGAGCACGCAAGCATGTGCATGCACACACACGAGAACATGACTGAGCACACAAGCATGTGCACGCACACACACATGAGAACATGACTGAGCACGCAGGCATGTGCACACACATACATGAGAACATGACTGAACACACAAGCATTGCACA